>NW_008246064.1:2636893-2651327 GCF_000691975.1 Corvus brachyrhynchos
AGGGAAAAATTGGTGAAATTCCCTGACTTACCGGGGGTCTCTGTTCCTGTTGCTGTCTGCAAAGATCAGCTGCTGCAGGACACAGGCTTGGACCGCAGCCAGAACTCCACATGGGCCACCCTGGGGGGAAAATGGGACACTCCATGAGCAAAAAACTGGATGGATGCTGGGGGAAACCTCTGTGAGCTCCCATCCAGCCCAAAGGCATCCTTTCACCTCTCTCTTTCCAGCCATGACTTTTACAGTGCTCTCTGGAGCTCTGGGGTTTTGTGCAAGCCAAGGAAAATCACTGGTTTTAAGTGTTCTTGGGGTTCCTGCCTGTTTTTCCTGAAGAGACCTAGACATCTACAATGTCAAAAGAAAGTGGGGCTTTTTTTTAATCTGGGATATACAAATTAAATATCTCCTGATCCCTACTGAGCTGCAGTTTAATTTTCAGGGAGAAATCAAATCTGAGTGTTTTCCATGGACTGAAAACAAGCCTTGCTCTTGTACCTCCTCTCAGCACCTCGAGTTCCCACCTGCATCAGTTAACAAAGATTTCAGCTTTCAGTACAGCCCTCTGCACCAGGGAGATCCTTCCTCTCTCTCCCTCTCAGTGGGGAAGAGAAAGAAAACCAAGAAAGTTCGAACCTTTCAAATTATTAATCTCAGAGGGAAAAAAAAAATCACAAAACCAAGAAATGCTGTATTAACTATAAATTTTATGGGAAGTAGATTCATAGCTGGTTTGGGCTATATGCAGGACACAAGGCTACACCACAGTGCCACCCATCAAACTCCTCCCAAAACCCTGGAGAAGAAGGGAAAGGGCAGCCAGCACTGCTGTTTTCACACAGCAATGTGATTAAAGGGATCAATTTAATTCTCTGGTTGTCCTATGTGCAGCACCAAGGGAACAGGACCTGCAGGTAAATGCTGAGAGGAACCTAGAGAACAAAGGTCCTGGAATTAGGAAACAGCCTAGATATTGACACCTTCCCATTTCTCATTTATATTATACACACACTGCCTCTCTAGATTTATTTAAATACCTGATGAGTGAATAATTTGAAATATATCAAGGAAAAAAGCAAGGTTTGTTTCAGTCCCTCAGGGAAAGCCTTGAAGTCAAAGTAAAAATTACAGGATCTATTCTAAATACCTTCTTAGAGCACCACAAAAATTTAAGGTAAGAAAGAACCAAACAGTTGTTCAGCTGAAATGAATTTTGGAAGTGAGGAGGAAATATGTTAACGAGCTGAAACAGGCACAGTCTAAGCAAAGCACCATTCCGGCACTGCAATTTATGGTGGGGAATTTAATGGCCAGTAGTGATGAGATATCCTTTCTCCAGCAGCAGGGGCTGGAAACACCAAAGTGACATTTACTGTGGGCCAGTGAACACCACTGCCACGGTTCCTTTTGGAGTTTAAATTAACATTTAATATCTTCTTTTTCCGCTAGGCTTTGTAAGATAAGCAGCTTTCTTCCGAGATCACCAGCCTAATGAAATATTTGACTAGACGAGGTAAGTTAATTAAACATCTTAATGACATGTTTATTAGCCATTGTCCTTGCCTCAAAGCCTCTCTCCCTCTCATTTCTGTATAATGGTCTACTTCTCTCAGGTCAGATCAAGATTTTCTGCATCAGCACAGAGGCTTAATGAGTGTTTTGTAAAGAGGAGCCTACAAGTGTTCACTGAATTCCTCAGATCCCTGCTCCTGAGGGGAGAGACCTGCTGTGGATACCCCAGGAGCACACACACAGCCACAAGGGCAGGCACAAAAGCACCAAGCAGCTGGGGAGGATCCATTCTTACAAGGGATCTGTTGGATTTTGGGGGCAGCTCCATGACCCTGTGGCACGAGGGGGGTCCCTGGTCTGAGCCTGTGAAACCAAGGTGAGCAGCACAGAGGGGTGTGAAGCACTGCAGGCTCAGTGTTTGAGCCAGGTGCCCAGACAGGGCTAAAAGGGAGAGGCCGGAGAAGTGACTGAATACCCTGGAACAGAAATCTTCATTAGCACCAAAAATTTCCATGGATTGGGCACGTGCTGTCCAGGCTGGCCCAAGTCCAGGCACGGTCCTTTTACCAGCTGTGGTCATCACAGGGACCTGCTGGCCATTCCAGATCTGTCCACCTGGGAGATGTTGCCAGGGAATTGATGAAAACCTCGTTGCAGGGAGGAGTTGGCATCTTGTGGCTGCAGGCCAGAATTACAGAAAGGTGGCTGCAAGAGAGATGAGCCCACCAGCAGTGCCAGGGTCCCAGGGACCCTGCAGGGTGTTTGTTCCTTTTATTTTAGGAATGAGCCTCATCACCTGACCCCAGTAGCTTTAGGAAATCAAAATCTCCACGTGATTTTCCAGGCAACTCCTGCTATGTCTCATTTTGAGACAGATCAAGCTGCATCTTAAGTTGTTTAGCCCCACATATCTTCTTTAACTCCACCCTTGATTTTTGCTCTTCTGTTCTTTTACCACCACCAGCTTTCAGCTGCAGTGGCTCCTCTTCCTCCCTGTGAATAATTCCCCATCACACACACACACACACACACTTGCACACTTTCTGCAGCTCCTTCAAGTTCTCCTCCATCCGCCTCAAGTCTCCCACCATGACTTCACAAGGTGACATCATCCACTGGGAACCAGAGAACTTAAAGAAAGAGCAAAGTCTTTAGAAAATGAATTTTTTCCACTGCTGAAATACACAGCCTTTGTAAAGTCAGTGTAAAAAGCAAAGATCGCTGTTAGGAAGGAATTTACAGCACCTTTTTCTGCACAATGCCGTATTTTAGCTGTGGGATATTGTTAAATGTAAAACTCTGGATTTTCCACTCTTCACTGAAGCAACAAAGACTAGAACCAAACAGCAGATTTTTTAATTCCTATAAAAGAAGGAAAGAAAAAAATTTCTCATTTTAAAAACAAATCCAAAACACAGCAATTTGTAGAAAAGGAAGGAGGAGTGTGGAAGGGTAATGACTAACTGCGTATAACCACCCTCTTCTGTTTTATCCATACTGTAAATAGCAACACCCCAATGAAAAGGAGCAAGATTTTCCTTTTCCTGCCATATTCCTTCCACTCATAATGCTGGGAGCTGCTCAGCACTGGAAAATATTTATGTCTGATGTCTGGGGCACAGTTTCCCATGAAAGCATCCCAGAACATTGCCTGAAGTTTAACAGCTGGGAGAGCAACACCTACCAATGGTGACATGAGGGAGAAAAGAACCTTGGATGAGATGTTAATTAAATGCTTGATTTCTGCATTTCAGGTGGCACAAATCCAGACCTTGGTCCTGAACAACTGCAGACCACAATAATTCAGCAATGGCCACACTGAATAAATTGCATTCATGCTAAAGCAGAGCTCAGTAAATAAAAAAGACTACTCAGGGCTGGTAGTTACTCCAACCTCTTTGAGCTAGAAATTAAATTGGAAGACACTCTCGTTATTTGGTCTGGGTTTTTTTCTCCTCTGTCTGAATGGGAAGGAAAGTATTTAATAATTTCATCTCTGCTCAAAATAGGGGAGATAAGCAAGACAGAAACAGTGACGGGGGAATAATCACTGTCAGTGGAAAGGACTGGAGAATAAGCACATGAATAACTGACTAGAGGCATTAAGAAAATAATACAAGCTTCACTAATTAAAGCTATTATCTGTGCTTCAGGTGGGCTGATGCATGAGGGTATTTTTCTGAATTTAGGCACCCCTAAATTACTTTGTCACCTGGATAAGGAATGTACTCAGGAACACAGCACATGTTCCAAAGCACAACGCAGAGCAACCCACTGCAACTTTGGCTAAGGAAACTCAATTAACGACCCCACACATCTATTTATATTTACCATAATCAGTCTTACTTTTGCAAGAGAAATATCAATTGCCTTTGACATGATTTGAAGCATATAAATTGTTGAAAGATCTGGGGTCTTATTAACTTCTCCAGTTGTCTCTTCATCCTCAACATCGACTGAAATAAAAGAAAATCATGCAAGAGTTGGATGAAAAGAGTTGTTTTCCCCAGCACGCTCAGTGCCAGGGGTCATCAAGGTGAAAATTAACACTTACTGTCTTTATAAAAAGGAAAAGACAGTTTTAGCCAGAAAGGGCAGATCAAAATACACGAGCCAGCTTTGGTTTATTATCTCTTAATGATTTGTCTTACCTAGAAGTTTATAGCAAGTGCAATTGCTCTAAATCAACCAAGAGTTACAAAAGAAGCCCCTCCTACGTATTCATTTGATCACAGCTGCTCTGAACAATACAAGAAGATTTGGCAAAAGCCAAACTGAAACTTGACAGAACTTACCCAATTCTAGGACTTCTTTCATCTGGTCTTCTTTATAGCCAGTGGATGTTGGAGACTTCCTACATGAAAATTAATCAAAAAATGAATGACAAAACATTCATTTTAAATGAGAAAAGGTGTTTGAATAAACAGTAAGAAATAGGGAGCATTCCCACACAAGGATATAACTTTTAGCTCTGTGTGTGTGTATATAAACATATATAAAAAAATAAATACATGGTGTAAGAAATAAATGGTCTCAGAGCAAAATTTTTCTCAATGGAAGAAAGCTGCACTCCAGGAGCTCATCAGGAAAAGCAGCCAGCACAGAGGAACACCCTGTGTTTGATTTTGGATTTCAGTCCTGTTTCAGCATCAATTTCATTTCATTTGTGTGGTATGACAGATCAGGCCATAAAATAAAATGTACATCCCTGATAGGGATCAGAGTAAGATTCAAATTAGTCATTAAACGACCTGAAATATCCAAATAATGAAAGTGGGAATAGGTCTTAGACTGGCTCCTTTACCTGGGTAATTTTTTAATCCACTAAGAGGGATCAGTTGTTCAACTTCTCTTGTGATTTAATTGTATACTAACAATTAAAAGGTTAAAATTCATATGAGTAACTACTAAAAGGACTAAGCATTTAAACTCGGCTGTGAAGTCAGAGCTGAAATAAAATGTCAATTTTTGGAGATGAGACGGGTTTTATTCTTCCTGTTGAATTCACACCAAAACAAATTCAGAATCAAGGAAAAATTTTGAATAACTATTTCTAAAAATGCTAGAAATTGACTTTTTTTATCTTTTTTCCCAAAAAAGCAATACTGTATCACTGGCTTTTGCTTTGGGAAAAAAAGGTATTGCACTGACAATCCTTTCAAAAATAGTATGGAATAATTTCCTCAGCAACATTCTTTGTATGCATGATATTACAGCAATGACTGCTGTCATGTCACATACTTTCCATGAGCTTAATTTCCTTTTCAGAGTATGAAATAATAAAAGCAGGACACAGACATATCACACTCAGGATTTGCCCAGTTTAAAGGCATTTTGGCAGCTTTCTCACTGACAGTATTTGATACTATAAGAACAGAAACACTTCTCTTTTTATCTATAAATAAGTTAAAGGACTGAAGCAAGGAAATGTGGGTGGCCCCAATTTGGGACAGACAGAATAGAAATGAATCACCCACATTCTAGGAACTTCAGGTAAAAATAAATGGGAGGCCCAGCAGGTCAATAAAAATAAGAGGACTGAGAACAAATTTATACAGTGACACAAGCAGCACTGAGCTCCCACTGAATATTACAGTGATTTTATGTGATATAGAATTTAATAGAGTTGATTGTGGTGTATTTTACAACACAATCAGATCTCCCCTTGGTGTTTCCTAACACGAATTTCAGCTGCGATTCCCTTCCCACAGCTACTTGCTACTATTTCCCTCTCTCCTGGTCAAGGAGAGGGTCTTAATGGCAATAAATTCACCAATAAAACGTTTCTCAGCCAAGTCATGTCTCTCAGGCATAACCAAGAGCCACATTTTTGTTTTGTCTGAGATTGCACACTATTCTCTCTTCTTTCCTAGCGTTTCTTTGCAATCAGCCCATTTCTATCTAATTTTGCAAGAGTTTTTAAAACCTTCCAAGGCCAGGTTGGACAGGGCTTGGAGCAAGCTGGTCTAGTGGGAGGTGTCCCTGCCTGTGGCAGGATGATCTTTAAGGTCCTTTTCAACAAAACCATTCTGTGATCCTGTGATTCAGACACTGAATGCTGCACTACAGTTTCTATATATAAATGAAAATACAGCCACCCATGGTACAATTCACATACAGCCCACCTGGCACCAGTTTTTGTAGTGTTAATTCTCTCTGGGAAGTCTAAAAGATGTTGGTTCTACACCCATTCCAGGAAGAACCAAGCCCGGGATGCAAAGTGCTCTGAATTCTCAAGGCTGAGAATTCCCATCAAGCTGAGGAAAGCGCTGACATCCAAGATTAATGTTGGGTGTTTTCTGCTTAAGTGGGGTATTTTTGCAGGTTGTGTTTCTCAAAACAGCCAGGACATTTACTGCAATTTCCATTTCAGCAGAGGGCTGCTGTTCCAGGAAAATTTACTGTAGGTGTAAAACCATTCCGTTGGAATACTTAGGGAAGGGGGAAGTCATCCATCACGGCAGGAAAATGGGACAGGAAGAAAATATGCTTCATTCTAAACATACTATACAGTACTTTCTCTAAATATTTGAACATTCCTCTCTGGCCTCCAAGCATTGTAGAAAAATGGATTTACAGAGGAGAGCTGAACTCGCAGAGAGGGAGCTCCTTGGCACAATAATGGATGTGCATTCCACCATTTCCTATTTACACCAACACTCACAAGAGGTCAAATAAACAAAGGGGCTTAAAAATTAAACATCAGTACCTTTAAGGTGATTGTGGTGGTAAAACTTATTTTCATTGCCAGATTACAACAGCTTTTTTACTGCATGTAGAACAGGGAGACATATCCAATATTCTTGGGATAGTGAGTAAAATCTGCAGAGCAGGTAATTAAAGAATAACCTCTATTGCTGTTTGCAAAAGGGTAAAAAAGGCCATTCTCTGTGGTGCAGCTTGCCACTGTTTTGGGGCACAATTACAAAACCAGAATTACTAAAAGCAATTGTAAAGATGCAAAGGACATGATCACAATCAATGCCAGGCAATATTTTTCTACAGGGAAAAGGTCTTGTCATGAAGATTTAATATAAATTCTATCGTTTTGGCAAGTCTGGTTGACAAAGGTAACAGAGGCTCATATGCTTAATTTCTCCAAAGTTCCTTTTTAGTGAAGACCTGCATCTGATCTGATTTGCACATTTGCAATATGAAAAATTAGCTTGTGAACAGATGACAGACAGATTTGTGAACACTGGCAGATATAAAACAGGTAAATGAGAAACTTGTCATTGAAAGGGTCATTTCTAACAGAAGTGGTCACTTCTGATAGAAACAGATTCCCTCACACATGAACAGGAATTTGTCCTGCCGAATTTTATTAACTGTGACAATTTGAAATCTTTGTTGAGAAGGTTTGTACGTAAAAAAGGGATGACCATAATCACAGGTTGAACTACAAGATGGTTTGAAGTGCCTGATGACTTGGGCTTGCCTGAACACAAAGCTCATCCACACGCTATGAATGAATATTTATCACCAACTACAAAACCAGAATTGTAATAAAAGTGGAGCTGCTTTGTTCCTACCGTCCTCCACCAGAGATTTTGGAGTGTGACACCCTCACACTGGGATTTCCAAAGAACTCAGTACCACCTGTGTGAACTCACCATTATGTTCAGCAACTCAAAACTGCTGCCAGCAAAATGAACTAGAATCAGTAAAATTTAAGAAAGGGAGATAAATTTCCAATAAATAAAAATGCACAGCACCTACAAGACACAAAGCACAGAAAAGGGGTCCCAGATTTTGGCACTCAATCAATTCACATCAGTGGAGGTGAATCCAACCCTCTGCTCCATTTACCATCCATGAAGTACCCACTCTCTCTGGTTTGGGCCTTCAACTCCGAGGCCACTTAATTTTTAAGGATGTGGAATATTCGTGGTCTTCCATTTCCTGTCAGAAACCTCAGATTTTTAACAGTCCGAACCACTGTAACCTGACAGGTATTAGCAATATAAATGATTTTCCTGAGAGCTAATATCAACTGTTAAATTGGGAAACAAAAGCTTATGCTGAGGATGGGGTAATTCTCTTATCCCATTATAAAAAAAGGTGAGTTCAAAAAACAGAGACCCCACAGGTGACCCCACAGAGATTTTACCTCCTGGTAAAGTAATCTGAGGGATAAATAGGGGTAAAAAAATTCCTCATGATATCTGCACACAAACTGATTTTTTTTTAAGGAGCAAGTAATTCCACAGTCATGGAGCTGGAAGATACCTCAATGATCCTCTAATGCAAATTCTCAACTCACTGACTGCTTTTCAGGCAACGGGCTGGACCTCTCCAGATTTACCTCCTCTCCAAAAAGAAAGAAATGATACAGAAGCCGTTTGTCATTTCCAGCAATTGCAAAGTGCCTCTTCCTATGGAGTGCTGGAAAAATACTAAAAGGGCCAATGGCAGCCCCACAGATGTTACACCGTGGGCTCTGGTGCCATAAATCCGTTGGCACCGCACAAAAGTCACAATAGTTCATAACTTTTATTTTAGGTCCTTTTTTCCGGTCCAAGCATTATGTTATAAAAGGTGTTACACAACTCCAGGCTCTTGAAGGTTTTCACTCCTGATTTGGCAACCATGACCTTTCTTTTCATCCATGGGCGGGTTAAATCCATATTCCCCACAGATGAGCCCAGTTTGACAGATGTTCCTCTGCTGCTGGCTGTAAGAGTCAAACCCAGACTTACTCCCTGGAGTAAGGGATCAGAAGCCCTCCAGGAGGGTTTGGTTGCTCTCTCCAGGAAGGTGTGGCTGCACTATTCTCATGTTTCCTGCCTCCAAATCCACTCCAAAGCACGGGGGGAAGCTGGAGATGATGCAAAGTGTGGCTGAAGGACAACACAGAGCTCCCAGACAAAGGTGGAAGGAAATGTGCCAACGTAATTTACTCCTGGGCTGCTCCAGCCCCGCGTTCCTTTCCGTTCTCTCATCTGGAACGCCGCACTCTGACTAAACTCCCACTTCCTAGAAATGCCACCCCAGCCCAGTGCATCCTCTTCCTCTCACAGGCAGAAAAACTGAATTAATTCCTCAGGCATTGCTCACACACACACACTGAGAATCCTGGAATAATCTGGGGCTTTCTGGCTGGTTTTAAACAAGATCGAGTCCAAAATGATACGGCCATGGGAGCTCAGACCTCATCCCACAGAACAAGCTATCCAGGTGGTGAGGACTTTTAGGAACTGCTCAACACCTCCCAGGATCAAAGCTTCATTACTCACCAAACTGCCAGGTGCTATTTTAGACAAAGCCATCCCATCCTACGCTCCAATTTTGTACGTGACACTGAAATATTGCAGCCCACCAGGCAAACCATACAGAATATTCCTAGAAAACCTACTTTTACACCAAAATGCACAGTAGGAAAGACTGGAGCCAACCAAAGCTGCAGAGTAAATAATGTACATTACATAACTTTGCTGGAACTATTTTTCCTTTGACTTGGAAATTCAACTTTATTTTTTAAAAAAATAGCACTAAAACTGGAGTGTTGATCAGTATTCCTTGTGAAATGAGACATTCACATATTAACCTTCAACAGGCAATGAATTTTCCTGTCCCAGTGTGTCAAGAAATTACCACCAGTGCAGTCCAGAAACCTCCCGGGTTGCTTGTGCTCTGCGTTGCTGCTTACACTGACCAAGGGAACATCAAATCCTGCCTGGGACTTGCTCAGACACTCATGGCCTATGTTCTCTGCCAATCTCCTAATGCAGGTCAGCACAGATTGTGGCTGCGGATGATGCAGGATAAAAAGATAGGAGAGGCTCTTTGCAGCTTTAGGCACTCAGCCATCTGTAATTGACAGGTATTGGCTCAGTCCTCACATGGAAAATAAGTTTTTTATTCCTGTTAATAACGGAGAGCATGAATATCAATCCTTTAAGGACCATAACACTTTCAAAATAGTATTTTGAAAGCGTTATGGTCCTTATAATATTTATACAACAATATTTTGAAAGTGTCAGATATCGAAAAGAATAAAAACCCAAAACAACTAAACAAGCCTGAATATATTTGTAAAGGACTTAAGGGATCTTTCTGAAGATCTGCATTTTTTTCCTCTAAGGATTTCCTATTTCTATAAAGATGTTTTCAGGGCCTTTTTTTTTTTTTTTTGGAACATATGAGAGAGAAAAAGCAGAATTTTCACTAACACGATGGGTTCACCTGTACTGTGATTTATAATGCTGAGGACCAGGCCAGGAGCAGAAGGTGACAGATCTTGCCCTGTTATCTGTGAGAGTCACAGTGTGACAATGGTAGAGAAATCCTTAAATACATGGAGGAAATAAAAAACAAATCAATAAAACCTAGCAGAAAAACAACAGCAAAAGTTCAGAGCAAGAAAGAGAAAAATATTGAGCAGACAGTACAAGCCTGTCTTGTAAAAAACCCTGAAGGAACATGAAAAATACTTAAAGTATTTTAACAGAGGTGATATATAGCAAGGAACAGAAACACTAGTCAAAAATTAACTTCAGCTGTGGGAAACAGGGAAAAAAATAGCAAATGGAAGGTGAATACAACAAAAAAAATCCTTATAATAAGGAGTGCTAGAAACTGGAATGTATTATCAGGGGAGAGGTGTCACTTGAGTCATCTAAGACTGGACCAGACAAAACCTGGAAAAAGTATTACAGCAAATATAAATATATATAGCAGTGATTCATCTGCCATAGAAAGAAATGACCTTAAAAGTCCTTTTCCATCCGTAATTTCTAAGATCCTATGAAATATGAGTAATGTTCTGCTTGGTGTCTATGGCAATTCCCTAACCCAACCCTATCTGTGTCAGAATGCAGGGCACTGCTAGAAAAAAAGGCTTCTTACCAAATAACGAGGGATATTTTGGGAATGGGAAGCACTAAACAGTGCCCAGCTGAGGTGAACTCAGCTGAGAGACTCTGGCAGGAAGAGAAATCCTGGCTCTGAGCTCACTGGCACTTTCCTGGTAGTGGAGCTGAAGCACCTCGGAGAGAGTCAGCTTTTGGTTGGAAAAGGCACCTTGAAGCCAAGTTCCAGAGCCATAAACCAGTCCCTGGTGCCTGGAATATCCCTCTGCACTGGCAGAATGCTGGCAGCAAAGCAGCAGCTCCCAGGCAGGCTGCAGCCAGCACCAGTGGCCAGGCACAGGGGGAAAGGCAGGCGCAGTCGGGGATAATTCAGGTGATTGCTCCAATAGAAGGATGAGTGCAGAATCAATTATCCTCCCTGCTCCTGCAACTGCACAGATCTCTGCCTCTGGACAATGGGATTCACTGCTGCCTCCCTCTGCTCACTAATGGCAGCAGGAAATTTCTGTCCTGATGTCACGATACTCCCAATTCTTTGTGCCTTTCTGATTCTGAGTCATTCCCTTTGAGCTCCTAGGAAATATCCTTAACTTCAGGTCCTGATTGCAAAGTCCTTTTGCTCCCTTGGTCCCGTTTTACCCTTTTTTTTTCTGATTTCAGTGCTCTGACTCTAATTTTATGCCGTTTTTCTTGAAACTGGGGGAGGGAAGTTGGTTGGCTTTATATGTGAAAACCAGAATTTCAAGCACCACATGCTCTTCTTCTTAACTACCAGAACAGAAATGGAGCTGTACAGACCAAATCTGCCCATCTAACTCAGCAAAAGGTGGTTCCACCCCACTGCAGAACTGCCAGCTCAGATTTACTCATCTAGAAATTATTTATTCAGCTGACAACTGAAGGGTTTCCACGGCACCACCACACTTTGCACTGATAGACTTAAGGGAATATGGAAAATTAGGAAAACACTTCAACTTCAGGGGCTGCATGAGCAACAACTCCAACACGTTTCTGTAGCCAAGACCAAAGAATTGTTTCTCAACTGTTCTGAAGTGGCTTTTTCTTGCCTTTCCCCAATTTTGTTTGCTCAAGCTGTGAAATGGGGAAATCTTGACCTTCTAACCCCATGTAACCTTCCCAAAAAAGTCATTATTCATCGTGGTTTTTTTCTGGAAAAGCAATAGAAAGTCTTTAACGCAAGGACAGGCATCAAGTTCAACACCTGTTTATATTTTTACAATTTCTAAAGATCATGAATTCCATTCCACTCATTCTTCCCTCTGTGTGCTCAGGTTAACGATAAATATTCCCAGAAAAATATTCAGCACTAAGGAGAATCACAGAATGATTTAGAGGCGACAAGGCCCAACCCCACCTCAAGATATCAAAGGAAGCAGAGAACCTTTCCTTGCTGCCATTCGAGGCTCTGGCCAGGATAAAAGACTCAGGAAAGTCTTTAATAATTTGCTTATCTGTGACCTGAGTTTGTTCCTTCAACATCATCTCTCCCAAGTTCCTACAGATCTTAAGAAACTACAGATACAGCAGTTTTTTGTTGGAGTCATGGATAAGACACTTGACTGGGTACTTTTAAATTTAGGTTTTTATTCCCTTAAGAATCTCTAAATAAAAAGAAAAAAAATGAAAAACATAGTGAGTAATTCACATTTCACTTGGCCTTGCACACAACTGAGAGGAACAGGGACTCAACAACAAGAGGTGAATACTCCTTTGAAGATGAACCATAAACAACAGCATCAAAATGACCTGAAAGGGGTTTCAAATTCTCCACTGAAGTGGCACTGAGACATAAATGTCATTTTTAATTTGTTAAGTCAAATTAAATTGCTGTGAAGGAGCATGGAGGAATCACTGACATAATTCTGGATAAATGTGTGTGCACTGCCTGTACAACATCACCACATCCCAGCATTTAAAGCCTGGCTACAAGTAAGATGGAGACTCCCTTTTTCCAAGGAATCACATGGAAAAGACAAGGGGCCATGGGTACAAATAGCTCCTGGGGATTTTCCCATTGGAGAGAAAAAGGAAAATTCTGCAAGAGAACAACCAGCCAATGAAACCATCCCCCAAGGGAAGTGCTGAGTTCCCAAATCCTGGGCACTTTTAAGATTTGGCTGGACAGGGTGCTGGGTCACCTTGTCTGGACCTTGCTTTTGCCAGGGAAGGTTGGACCAGGTGATCCTTGAGGTCCCTTCCAACCTGGTGTGCTGGGATTCTGTGAATTGAGAAATTAAATTGGCTGCTGTCTGCTTACAGCTGGGGATAAATGAAGATTTGTTGCCACCTGTATATTGCTTTTCTCCTGGATTAATTAAAAACAAAAATTCTAAAAAAAAACCCAGTTGTAGAATCTGGGTAGGTATGCAAACTCTACACCATGTTGTATTTTTTTACGAAATAACCCCTCAGGACATGGCAAAAAATACAATCATGACATAAAGAACCATCGCTGACCCCTGTAATTTCTTTCATTAAAAGGTGTGAGTCAAAATGCTGTGCATCTGCATTTCCCCAGGATATTTTGATGGCCAGGTATTCTTTTAAAGCATGGCAGTGGTTTTACTTCCAATTTTTTCTGCTATGTGTGCACAGGATGCCTGCAGACTATGCACTTTTGGCATGGGAGAAAAGAGAATGAAAAGCGCCTGCAGACTATGCTGCAACAGCACTTTTGGCATGGGAGAAAAGAGAATGAAAAGGTAAAGCAAATGGAAGGAGAAATAAGATTTATCTTCAGTTTTCTATGGGAAACAAAACCAGAATTGCAGATGCTGTGAATGAACCAGCTGTGGTTAATATTAGAGGTTTTCAGCTACTCATCTAAATACTTAGATTAGCATTTATGTCAGGTAACAGAGAACGGAAGAGGATCCAGACAAATATCTGCTCCCACATTGTAATTTTTTATTCTTTAAAATGCTTAATCACTTTGGCCAAAATCTGCAGGGCTCTCAAACACTGCAGGATTTGGCTGAAGGGAAATAGAAGTCTCGAAATAGCCAGGCCTTGTACTTTGGAGTTTATTTGGAGTCTCTGCTCCTTCCACTTAACTCCAGGAGTCTCAGCAGCCCTGCTGGCTTCTGTGGGCGCTTCCAGGAGCTCAGAGCTCAGCACGGATTCCAAGGCTCTGCTGGTTCTAACTCACGCTGCCTGCCAGGAGTGAACCCGTGTTCCTCTGCAAACAGGCTCAGCTTAGGAAAGGGCTCCCTCTCCTGCTCCTGCTGAGACCAAACCAGCTCTGAGGGAATTGTTTTCACTCCGTCCCTGCAGGGACGGAGCACAGGATGGCAGCACATTGTGTGCTGTGCTGTGGGTCACCCCCCTTCCAGCCCAGCTTCTCCTTTTCAGCTCTTTCTGCCAAAGGTTGGGAGGCGTCAGCATGTCCAACTACATCTGAGTGAACCACAGAATTACAGAACTGTTGAGGTTGGAAGAGATCTCTAAGATCATCGAGTCCAACCAGTAACCCAGCATCACCATGTTCACCACTAACCCCTGTCCCCAAGTGCCACATCCACACACCTTTTGAAAACTTCTAGGAGTGGTGACTCCACCACTGCCCTGGGCAGCCTGTCCCACTGCCTTCAGTG
>NW_008246064.1:2651350-2681496 GCF_000691975.1 Corvus brachyrhynchos
CGCGCCCACCCGGCGCCCGTTCCCTCTGCCCCTGTCCCTGTTCCCTGCGAGCAGAGCCCGACCCCCCCGGCTGCCCCTTCCTGTCAGGGACTTGTGCAGAGCCACAAGGTCCCCCCTGAGCCTCCTTTGCTCCAGCCTGAGCCCCTTCCCCAGCTCCCTCAGGAATTCTCCAGCCCCTTCTCAACTCCATTCCCTTCCCTGGACACACTCCAGCCCCTCAATGTCCTTCTTGTCGTGAGGAACCCAAAAGTGACCCCAGAATTGGAAGTGCGGCCCCACCAGTGCCCAGCACAGGGGGCAATCACTGCCCTGCTCCTGCTGCCACCCTGTTCCCGATCCAATCCAGGTGCCACCGCCCTTCCTGCCCACCTGGTCACTCCTGGCTCACATTCAGCCACTGTCACCATTACCCCAGGTCCTTTCCCACTGGGCAGCTTTCCAGACACTTTCCCAAGCCTGCAGGGCTGGCTGGGATTGTTGTGAGCCCAGTGTAGGACCCAGCCCTTAGCAAGTGAAGTTTGCACAAGACTTTGTTACTGGCTTTTCTCAACAGCTTTCCCAAAGAATTCCGTCCAGTCCACCATGCCTCTGAGGCTCGTCCCCAATGAACTATACATCCACTGACTATCAAATACCAGGAATACACTCAATGTTCTCAGCTTTGCTAGGGAGCTGCCAAAGGCCACTGAAGCTCTCTTCTCCACCTCAATTAATGCTGAGTGTGAGGTAAAAAACCATCCTGTGAGTGGAAAGGGTGAAGTGATGGGGCAGCACCACCTTGGAGGCTCAGTGAAGCTGTATGAAACCAGAAGTTTTAAGACTTTAGACTGTAGTACTTTGCCCTATTACACAGTAGTCTTTCACAAATTAAACAAGCCAATGCACTGTGTAATGCTTGCAGCTCTTTCTCAGCTGATTTTTGGTTCCAGAGAGGAAGCAAGTGCCACTCCGGGCCCACCTGCAGCTCCAGCAGATCCCCAGTTTGATAATTCCCACAGCCCTTAACATAAATGTGGAGAGACCTAATGTATAATTGTTTCCTTCTCAACAGGGCCTCCACACGTGGTATCTCAGGCTTACAAGAAATTAAACTGGAAAACAAAATAGCAATAATAATATTAAGAAATCTGGCTGCTGTTTTAGTGTGTAAATAAACAAAATGCCATGCCTCTCGCTCTTTGATTTCACCCAGAAAAAAAAAAAAATTAAAAAAAGATCAATTAAGAATATAAGGGAGAGAAAAGCCAAAAATATATATTTGGAGCTCACAGGAGACACTTCTAAAACTTTTATATCATTATGAAATCGTGCAGAACAACAACAAAAATCTAGTTTAGCATAATATTCCCAGAAATACTCTCACCTGTGACCTGACAACCGACTCTCAGTTTTCTTGAGGGATCTCTCCTTCTTTTCTCTCCCAGCCCCCGAATGTCTGTGAGGGGCACTCACTTTAAGGCTTTTTTCACTGCTGTCTGCACCAGAGCTTGGAAGTGATTTTCTTTCCTCAGTCTTGGCCCTCTCTCTCTCAGACAGCAGCTTGGAAAAAAAGTCATCTGGATCTTTGGGGCTGTTCCTTGGTTTTTCCGAGGCAGAACTGGTGTGTGAGCTTGGCAGAGTTTTTGATGTAAATTCCGCATTTGATTTTGTTGGAGATGCTTTGCTTTCCTGAAAATCAGTGCTTGGGACACTCAGGTCTTGTTCTTCAAGATGTCCTTCACCCCTGAGCTGTGCTGTGCTGCTGATGCTCGTGGATCGTTTGGAAAGCCTCCTTTTTTGGAGATCCTGGAAAAAAGTGCCATGACAGCCACAGATTAAAATTTTACCATCTTTAAATAAACATGAGAAGAAAAGGAAAGCTCTAGGAGTGATTTCTGGGCTAAACAATTTGTTATTAGGAAACAGCTTCTGGAGTAAATCAGATTTTTTAAAAAATCAGTAATAAATAAGACAAACACTTTCACTTAAAATTTGACCAGTATTAAAGATGCTACATTCCATTAAAATACGCTTTCCTTTATCCAAGAAAATCAGCAAAATACCTCCTAAAAGCTTATCTTGGGGTTGTACACAGCTCAGGAAATCAAGATACATAAGATATTTCACTGGTGTCTACCACTGGTCTTTTTTTTTAAATCAGAGATATTTATAAAAACCCAGCTAATTCATTTAACTTCCACATGCTCTTCAGTATTATCTAAATGTCACAGTTAAAATAGTTAAATTTCTCATTATTACAAGCTTAATTTTACATTGGAAAAGTCCCTGTCTATATAAAAGCAGCATAAAGGAAAAAAAAAAAGGGCAAGAAATTCTTAACTGTGTTTTGAGAGCACTTCTTGATGCAATATGGTCTGATTTGATCAGTTCTGAAACATATTTCGAACTGAAAGCAATTTCCAGTTCCAAACTGCCACTGATTAAATGTGAGGTCTTGGAAAACCAGAGTAAAACAGACACTGTGAAGGTAAAAAAGCAATTTTCATAGGAAAACAGAAAACCAAATCTGTCAAGAGATTTCAAGAAAGGGAAAGATTTATAAAGGAATTTGGTGACCTGAGATCACAGACATGCAGGGGCAGCTGCCTACAGTGTCTATATCTGAAATTCTCAATTAGGCAGAACAATTTCCCTAACTCACTGCACCTTTTCAGCCTGCAGATTTAATGGATTAACATGCAGAAGTCATCTGAATACTTTATGCAAATGATTTTTATCCCAGCAGGCTGGATATAAAATCCATGGGCAAGCCAAATACTTTGTTAAGTGTTGGGAATCACCTCTGGTGGACTTGCTACTGGTCCAGCCATCATTCCCTTGGCAGTGAGACCAGCCCTGGGCCTTGGCTTCTCCTTCCCTGTGGATTTCAGCTCCTCAGAAACCGGAGCTGCCTTTAAATCCTCTTGACTGTCTTTTAACTTCTTGTCCCAAGCACAGGGTAAGTTACTGCTGTGGGTTGTCCCTGGGTGGCATTTTTCACTCCTGTGCTGATGTTTTCTGGGTGGAGGGATTTTATCCAGTGGATTCTCAACATCATACCTAGAGGGAAGAAAGAGGAAAAGCTTGAAACAGCAAAGTAATGCACAAGTAGATTAATAAAACAAGCTAAGTAAAGCACTGCTGTCAAATTAAGCAACAGTTTATCTCGGAGTGGTAATCAAATGCAGTCACTTGTCACTCAAACACCTGGATGTAGGACTTGAGGACATTCTTTCAGTATCATTATTATGTGCCACGATTGGTTATAATATGGGTAACACAATCCCATGTTTACATATTTTGATGTAAAATGGGCTCAAACTGAAAGAGGGGAAATTTACATGAGATATTGGGAAGAAATTCTTCTCTGGGAGGTGGGCAGGCCCTGGCACAGGGTGCCCAGAGAAGCTGTGGCTGCTCCTGGATCCCTGGAAGTGTCCAAGGCCAGGTTGGATGGGGCTTGGAGCAGCCTGGGATAGTGGAAGGTGTCCCTGCCCATGGCAGGGGGTGGGACTGGATGATCTTTTAGGTCCCTTCCAGCCCAAACCATTCTGTGACTGTATGACTGAGTATCATAGTAGAAAGCACAATTTATATGTTATACCAGACAGGTCCTAAACTACAACCAGCAGTTCCCATTCCTTCTCCATCTGTTTGGAAATTTGTTAACACTTTTGCTCACTTCTTCTGTTCTCCTGTAACTTAGACTGACTTTACTGACCTCTCTCACTCTTTGTTGAGATGTAGAACACTTATTTCAGTCCAGAAAGAAAGGCACTTTTGTGATGGAAATTATTTTACTGAGTTCTGGGTATAAATTTATGTTCTGTGTAACCCAAAAATGCTCACCTTCCTTAACACAAGGAAACAAGCCCCTGAACCTGTTTTTCACTCTGGGGTGTCATCCTCCATCCTAATTCATTGTAAAGCAAGTCCAT
Organism: Corvus brachyrhynchos; assembly: GCF_000691975.1. Lineage (NCBI taxonomy): Eukaryota > Metazoa > Chordata > Aves > Passeriformes > Corvidae > Corvus > Corvus brachyrhynchos. Next base: position 2,655,268 of record NW_008246064.1, read on the forward strand.
AAGTTGAAACATCTTGTACCACAAAAATGTTCCTTTTATTTAACCCATTTTTCCAGGGGTGTGTCTTGTGTTGTGAGGACACGCTGTGCATGTAAATAAAGGGAGCATGATCCATCTCTGGGAGCATGATCTGCCTCTGGAATCATCAGGAAAAGTAAGGAATGCTACTCCTGACCCAGCTGCACATAACTCCTCATTGCCAAGGGGTGCTGGCTTAGAGACTCTTTTAACAGTTACAGACACTCACACAAACCTCCAAAAGGAAAGTTAAAAGGAAAGCAGACTCGTTAATAAGGAACTGTGCGGAGTCCTGTCTGATTATACTCTCCACCCCTGAAAGCATCGTTAACAATTACCCAGGTAGTTGAAACTAAAACTAATTTCAGGCACTGGCTGGTTGACCTTGGCAATCCCTGACTTTCCTTTGCCCAGAGGGGATGGCAGTGGTGAGGATGATCCAGAGCTGTGCTTTGCTGTGGTGTTTCCCTGACTGGTTCAGTTTGTGGGTTGAAAAAGAACGTGGCTGAGCCAACCTCTCAACCTGCCCACAATAACCCTTTTTATGGCAACTCTGCAGCCACAGGACAAGGGCTGATGGCTTTAAACTGACAGAGGGAGGGGTTAGATGGGAGATTGGGGAAGGAATTCTTCCCTGTGAGGATGGTGAGCTCCTGGCACAGGATGCCCAGAGAAGCTGTGGCTGCCCCATCCCTGGAAGTGTCCAAGGTAAGATTGGACAGGGCTTGGAGCAACCTGGGATAAAGGAAGGGGGTGGAATGAGATGATCTTTAAGGTTCCTTCCAATGTTAACACTGCTGGGCACAGCTGAGCTCTCACAGAGCAGTGTCAGGGACTCCTCAGTGGGAGAGATCCATAAAAGGGAAAGAAAAAGGGGAAAAAAAAAAAAAAGAGGACGAGAAAAAAGGAAAAAAAAAAGAGGAAGAAAAAAGAAAAGAGGAAAAAAGCCTTTGCACTGCCTCCTTTTCAAGTGTTCCTTCTGAGCTCAACTTAAAACATCTTGGCTTTCTTCCCCAATAAGAAATGACTTCATGGGTTTTTTTCAAGCACTGACTTGGCTCCTTTGAGCATGCTGCATTTAGGATGAAGAGCAAAACCTGATTAATTCCCTGAGAGTGGAGCTGGGAAGGTGAATTACTCTTCTCTGACCATTTTAAAAGCTTTCTATGGAAGCACAGGGCTGTTAATCCTCTTTGAGGCACTAACAAATGAAAAACTTGATTATATGCTATTTTCAGGTTTTCTGCAAGATCTGAACCTACACAATTTGTAACAACACTGAATTTAAGACAGCAAACCTTTGCCTGTGTAAGCCATGAATATACCTGTATTTTGAGCACAGGGGGTTTGTTTCACCTCCAAACCTGCTTCAATTTGAGTATTTCCAATTTAAAAGGCATGAAATCTCCTATTTCTATGTACTTCCATGACTGAAAGATGCAACTGAGTTTATCAGCCTTCAGAATTGTCAGGGAACACAAAAGATCATTTTTGAAGGGGGGCTTGCACAGGACATTTTAATAATCTGGGAAGTTAAGCTTTGTGTTACGAGGATAGCTAATAAAAATGTGGTAGAGCTGAAGAAATGATAAAACATTTAACACTATTTCCCTTAATTAAGAAAAACTAAGTGAATAGAAAGGGCAAAGAGAAATAAATCAGACTGTACCTGGAGGCCTGAGTTTTGCTTTCATCCAGTGCATTGGCATTGCCATGGTCCTCATCCGGGAGGTCGGATGGGTGGGATGCTGAGCTCTTACTCTGAGGAGCTGACAGAGCAGAGCTGGAACCCGTGCTCCTGGAAGTCCCACGGTGCTCCAGGAAGTAATTAGTAATAATTTCAAGCAGTGTTTTCAGTGGGTTCTCCTTTGCCTAGCCAAAAAGAGAAATAAAGCTCTCGGTGACTATTGGAACGCTGTGTTGGTCTGGCTGCAGGGTGTTATTTTTACCCTGTACAGCAACTGAACATTTTAACTATTTCCTACAGTTACCTGGGGGTGTATCCCAGGTGTGACTGTACAAACAATCCAGGGAACTGGAAGATGGCAGCTAGAGAATGTCGAGAGCTCAAAGGTGCTGCTGTGTTAAATGAAGGAAGAACGACACAAAAAAGCAACCTGTCATGGCGATTTCTGGCTCTCATTTTATCTCAATATTCCAAAGTGTGGAAACTGTGCTCAAATGCACCTTTTCTACACTGGGAGAGGGTTTTTTGAAGTGGCATTTATCGACTTATATGAAGGTATCTCAGGCTGCTGGCCAAAAGCATCATGTGCCTCAAGTCATGAGTGACCTATTTATATTGAATTTTAAAGGATAATAAATGCTCAGAGAGTAATTTTCATCTGCTGTGCCATGTATAAAGCTACAAGTAGAAATGGGCATGCAAGGATACTTCCACAATTAGGGAAGCACCATGGATTGCCTCACCTTGTTCTGTTTGTACAAGGAGTGCAGGTGCAGGACATTCCGGAGCTCATTCCTGTTATTGATGCTGAGTGCAGAGCGGGGAAGCTCCCGGTCCATGGTGGTGATGGTTTTCTTCAAACCCTGAGAAGGAAAAGTGTCAGACCCCGAATCTTTCACTCTCAGTTTTGTTTGGTGTGACATGAAACTTGTGGATGGCAGCAACTGGTAACCAGGTAACCCTCAGAACCTGTGCTGTAATGGTACAATATTGAATTATCACAGCCCACGGATGTGGAAATAATTAAGGTGCTATGTGAGATGGAAATTGCTGAACACAAAAAAACAAAAGCCTCTTTGCAGGTGACTTGAGCAGCTAAACAGCCTCCTAAGACTGATGGTTGGTATGAAGCGCCCTGAGCTGAAGTTATTCCAGCCAGCTTCAGGTTGGAAATCAGTCAGATCTCCACAGCATCAGCTGGTTTGGGGTCTTCAAACTTTGACTTTCAGTCTGTGGTCAGCACCCATGGGCACCTCAGAGACAAAATCTATGTGCATCTCACTTTCTGGGAGGAGAGGCTGATTTATTGTGAGTTGGATCCCAAACTAATTTAAGTGATACAACACAAGACTACTGTTTTGAGAGAGAAAGCCCAGATTCCTTCCTTTTGAAGAAGTTATTGTCACAACAAAGGATTTATTTTTCTGCTGACAGAGTGTCTGGCTCAGATTTATGAAATTAAGGGCAAGTTGTGGTAAATAAAGGATCATTATCTCTGTAGGCTCTGATGGGTATGAAAGATGTGGGGGAAGCAGAAGCACAAAGGATTATCAGTGCCCCTTGTTTTGAAAATGTGAATTTGGAGACCGGATGCAAAACATGAGTTTTGTGCAGCACTTAATGAGACAGTGGCTGTTTAATTTCTGATATGAAACAACTCATTCCTGACACTGGGAGTCTGACATCAGCAGTATTTCCCTAGGATTTAACAGAAATACAAGGTCATAGGCACTGCTACACAGAAATGTGAAGGTGGGTTTTCAGTCTGCTCAATCCCACACTCCCCATATCCCTGTGTGGTCCAAAATTCCCTTTATAGTATTAAATTCGTGACAGATACAATGGCCTCTTTCCTCCCTTTATCTCAACTCCTTCCCCCCCTAAAAAACGGGTTTTCTGCTGAGTTATTACTGAAAATTGGGAGGGAAAATACAGCTGAACAGTTTCTCTAAAACTGTTACCTTCTGCCTTAAAAAAGTAAATAAATAAATTAGGCTTTTTTTTATACCTCTTGCAAACAAAAGGACAACATCAAAACAGGTAATTCAGGAAGGATTTAAAAAAGTAAATAAATAAATTAGGCTTTGTATACCTCTTGCAAACAGAAGGACAACATCAAAACAGGTAATTCAGGAAGGAAAAAAAGCAAAAACAAATTTTAAAAAATAAAAAACCATCAAACTGAAACTGCAAACAACAAGAAAAACCGAACTGAAAGTGCGTTTCTTGATTTAATTTCCAGTCTCGCAGCCCTGTGCGAGTAAGGATGGGGCTTCCCCGAGCGGGAGGAAGCGGCTCCATCGCCGGGAATGAAAGGGCACTGTGGGAGATGTAGTCCAGCTGCTCACCCCAGAGCCTCCCACCCTTCACATCCAGCTGATTCCAGGCTGGAATAAGTCCCCGAGCATCCCTCAATTTTTCCCGTCCTTCCCATTTTCCCCAGTGCCATCCCCACCGGGGCTCAGCTGGGACAAAATCGAGACAAGTTTACCTTTCTACTGAGAAACTCTCTCACCAGTGATGCGGCCACTTCTTCCACGAAGGCGTTGTCCATGTTTTAGCCCCAAAAAAGCGGGTTTGGGGTGCGGGGATGCTGTTCAGTCCATGGCAGCCCGGCGGCATCGCCGCTGCCCGCGGCGGCCGCACCGCGACGGAGCCCGCAGGGATGTTGCTGTGGGTACCATGTCATCGGAAGCGGGGACAACTCCTCCCCCTGGGAAGGGAGGGAGGGAAGAAGGAAGGAAGGAAGCTGGGCAGGGGTTTGGGATGGAGAGAGTTGGTAGCGAGCGGCTGGGTGGTTGCTTTAAATTTAAAAAAATAAATAAATAAATAAATAGTAATAAAAATATTTAAGAAAGGAGTGTTCAGCTCTTAGAGAGGGAACGGATTTATGGTTATTTCTTTTATTTTTAAAGAACTCTGCGTAGTTATCTGCAGTCGAATAATTCTGTGCTAATGCGACTTTTAACCGACCATGTGCGTGCCTTTAGTAAAACGGCACTCTCTGCATAAAACTTTATAAATTTTTTTTTAAAAAAATACGAAAAAATGCAAAAAAAAAGCAGCTGCTCAGAGAAGCTGAATCTCTCACACTGGCAGTGTCTGGGGCGGGACATTCATCAGCTGAGCCTTTCCTTTCAGGTTACACCTACATGATCAAGGCTGAGACTATGGTGACACTCTTCAGCTTGGGGATCTGATCAGAGTACCCTGTGCCCCTGGCTGTTGAGATTCCACAGCCTGGCCAACCTCTCCCAAAATTTGGTCACTCTTGTGTGGGTCATTTTCCCAATCTGTTTCAAATTTCTCTTGCTTCAGCTCCTGGCTGTTCTGTCTCACCCATTTCACTGTGCTCTCTGAGGTGAGTGTGGCTCTGTCTTTTATTTAACCCACATTCAGTAGCTGTGTACAGCATATAAAGCCTTTCCAAGGCTTGTATTCCCTTATTTTCACCGAACAATGCATGGACTCCATCCCTGTCCCTCTGATGAATGGATGGGCAGTCAGAGCTTGAGGAATACAGGAAGTTCCTGCTCCAGCATCATGTCAGGTACAGACTGGAGCTCTCACTGGAGTGTACCCAGCCTGGCTGGCTGTGTCCTTTCCCTTTCAGAGGTCCCTAAATAATTCCAGGTGTTTTGTTAAGCTCAATTACTTCTCTGACTTGATTAAGTTTCGGAATACAATAGGTTTTCCCAGTGTTGTTTCATTTATCTCAGGGCAGCCTGGAGGTGATTTTGCCTGAGTTTGTGATGTCCTCCCCCAGAGAAGCTGTGGCCCACTGCTTCTTAAAGCCTCCAGTCCTGCAAGCTCCATCCATCCCTGCGCCTGGGAAAGAACTTCTGGAGGCCAGGTTGTGGAGGTTGTCATCAGAACAGGCTGAGTCTTTTGCCAAGTTAAGCTGAGCCTGAGGTGTTCAAATGGTGGACTGTGGTGGACTACAGGCTTTGTGTTAACCACCTGCACAACTTTTTGGAGATGAGATTCCCATTCTCTGAGATTGCCTTTCTCCAAGACCTTCAGAATAATTTTTGGTTGCATTGAGTGGCAGTGTCTGCTGAGGTGTGATGCTCTTGAGGCACAGGGGTGCCTGCCCATCTCATCACTCTGGTCCCACAAATTTGATTATTCTTCACGTCAGTGACAGCCCCCTCCAGTGCAGCAAGCCCAGTTCGGCAGCAGGATGCTCTGTAATCCACAGACAAACCAGCTTGCAATGGTTTCTCTGAGCTCTGACCTGCACCCCTGTGCACTTAATCACTTTTTTCTTAGCCCATCAGCTGCATCCCACCTGCTCCAATTTTCCAGCATCTTCACAGCTGCTGCAGAGGGATTCCTGAGGCACATTTCCCACATATCCTAATCTCTGTCTGAGCAAAGGGCTGCTGAGCTCTGGGGACGTGGCACTCCTGTGTGTGCAGGTCTGTTAATCAACAGGAGCTGGGGCTGCCTTACAGGCTTCTGCTTTTAATCAGTCATGAAGCTCACAAGTGTCCCTGTCCCAGCTTCAGGGTCCCAGTGGGTGGCAGTCATGGCAGGGAGGGGGAGGCCACCTCCTGGCACACAGCAGCTGGGGCTGTGAGACAATTTGGCTGGTTCAGAATCACCAGCTACTGGTCATACACAGTCTAAAAACATTCTTCTGGTTAGGGGCTAAGGGAGATGCTTCCAGTAATGTGACACTTCCAGCAATCCAGCGCATGGGAGGTCTGGAAAGGCTTCTCAAAGTTTTCTTTCAGCATTGTGGTGTCTGTAAATACCTTTTTTTTCCAGAGTGCGTAACACTCAATGACTGTAATAGCTCTGGCTTTTAAGAGGCACCTGCAGTTGGCTGACAACTTTTTCCTAGAGAATTTAGAGTACAGTAAAGCCTGATACCAATGCAAAGTAATTAGAACAAAAGTAATTACGCATGGCTTGTATAATTGCACACAGCTACGTGTGAGCTGCAGTTTGCTGACTGCCTTTGTTCTCTGCTCTGTGCTTTGGAGAACATAATTGCACTTAAGCTTGATGTTTTATACTCTGTTTAAGGTGATCTTTATTTGTCTAGTTAATGTTCCTGTGGTTTTTTGTAGAAATGCAGAATATTTCTTTGTATGTAACAGCAGAAAGTGAAATGTATTAAAAGAAATTTAAATGCTAAATCCAGCAACTTTTTGTGAACAAAAGGCATTTTTGTGAATAAGGAGGTTGGAGAGTGGCTGATTTGTACAGGAAATGACTTGGCTGGTATTTGTGGTGAGGAACAAGAAAGTTGGTTGATCTCCTTGTTGCCAAAACATTCTTTTGGTCCAGTTATTTCTTTTTCTGTTGCCTGTCTCTTTTTTACAGCCCTTAGCTTGTTCAGAGAAGTTGGGGGGGGGGGGGGGGAATGAGTTAAAAGTTCAAGAAAGAAACAGATGAGTCAGATCTCTGAAAACACAGAGCCACAGAATAGAGAGTAACTCACCTGAGAGAGTAGTTGGAAATAAAGTTTAATGAGGACACAGGACAGACTGCACTGACCACGGGCACAAACACAGACACACTGGCTAGCCCCGGCTGCACACAGCCAGCCTCTTCTAACTCCTGAGTCACCTTTGTATTTTCCTGGAGCTCATCTTTCCCAAATCACCTTGACCCCTACCTTCTCCTGCCTTTGGTTCCTTCCCTAAACTTGGCAATGAGTTCTGAAAAATGCTGTAAAGCTCTTCCCTGCATCACATAAATCCCCTCCTCAGCCCAAAAGATGTGCAGGAGAGCCTTTTCATGGTCTCACTGGTGGCTCTTCTGTGACAAGACTCGGAGGAGATGCTGCTGGGGCTCTTTTTCTCTGGGTGAGTTATTCGGGTTCCCTTCTCTGTTGCCTGTTACTCGTCTGTGCTCTTTCAGGCTGATGACTCCTGTGATAGTCAGGGCAGTGTGTTTTTCAGGTTGTCCCATTTGATACTCTCTCTGTGGTTCCACATGGTCACAGAATCACAGAATATGCTGAGCTGGACCTTTCCTGACACAGCAGATCTCTTCCTTCCTGCAGCTTTCTCCTCTCCGGGCTGGAGCAGCCCTGTCCCTTCGGGCACGTGCTCCACCCTCTGCCCATCTGATGACCCTCTACCGAACTCAGTCCTGCTGATCAGTGTCCTCCGTGTGCCAGGGGTACCAAAAATGTGTGTGACATTTCCCATGCACAGATCATTGGGATGTGATCCAGTGTGATCTAAACCCCCCAGAGCCAAGGGGGTGAATAATTCTGGCTTTTCTGACCATGCCTTGGCAGCATTCCTCAATTCCTTCATTGCACCCTGCTGTCTATCACAGAGCTCCAGGCCTCTTGTGTTGATGTTTTCATGGTCTCCCTTGACCCATGTGAAGGAGCAGCAAGTGCCCAAGGGCTGGATGAGCCTGGCAGCTTCTCCTCAGCATGGCTGGTCCAAGCCTAGGGGAAGCAGCAAAACTCCCTGGACAGGGAGGTGGTTCTTTGTCATCTGGCTCTGGGGGTCTCCATGTTCAGGTAGGCGGTCTGAAATGATTTGGAGTCCTGATCACCACTAATGTGGGCAGATAAATGGTGTGATTCTTGGCCACCTTCTGAAGTGTCTTTGGAAAGAGAATTAAACTGCCCTTTGAGGCTTCATGAGAGGAGCTGGCACAGGGTGCCCAGAGATCAATGGATGCCCCATCCCTGGAAACATTCAAGGTCAGGTTGGACAAGATCAACATGATCTGGTTGAAGATGTCCCTGATCATGACAGGGGGGTGGGACTAAATGAGTTTTAAAGGTCCCTTCCACACCAAACCATTCCGTGATTCTATGATGCCCATCCCTGGAATTGCCTTGGGACTGACCTTCCTTTGTCTAAATGTCACAGAGGTGGGTTCTCCTGTGGAACTTGAAGTGTTTGTGTGCTTGTGTGTGGTGTTTGTGCTTGAGATTTGAGATCTTTGGAAGGAACGATTGGGAGCTGGACTTTGATGGTCTTTGTGGTTCCCTTCCAACTCAGGAGATTCTGTGATTCTCAGAGTGTGTAGTGACAGTAAAGATGCACCTGAGTGGATTTACAGAGGTTGTCTGGATGGCTTGGTAGGACCTTGACTGATTGGACCAGAATCTGTGGTGAACCAGATTCTTTGCTGCTTAAAAAAACCCTAAAATTACTGTATGTAGCTATAGTTTCACCCTACAATTTAAATTTCCTTCCTTCGTGTCACTTCATATAAAGGATCGATCATTGCATGTCTGCATTATATAGCTATAATTTTCTCTCCTCTGTGATTCATGTTCTTTATTCACATGAATAATTTTCTACTTGTTCTTTACATTTTTTTTCCAAGATAAATTATTTAATGCAACAGTACTTGAAATGCTCCATTTTAAGCCCTAAATTAACCTTGGATGTGAGACATAGATTGGCAACATTGTATTAGGGAAGAATCTCTATTAAATAATTGACAGATTCTTTTAAAGTGGTGCTTAAGCTCTTGAAGGCTGTGACACTCCCTTCAATTTATAGAATTTGGGTTTGAGTAAAATGACTCATTTAGCTTGAACTTGGCTCATTGGTACAGGTATTGATTAGAAAAAATTCCATTTCAGTTCTGCAATTGTACGTTTTATTTAAAAATGTACATTAGTTTGTGTTGACTGTGAACAGGAATACAGGAAATTACTGCTGATACACTGAAAAAAGTATTAAAAGAGGGAAGGTGTTTTTGGTGTGGGTGACCTGCCCTTGCCAGCAGTTTTGCAGGTTCACACTGTAGAGAATGAGAATCAGTTCTGGGGGGTTATTGACAGCTTTGGTTTGGTCCAATGTTTCTTGATTCACTACAAAGGATGTCAGAGATGTGGGAATCTCGCCAAGGTCTGTGTCAGAACAGCCCAGTAAACAGTGGTTTTGCTGCATTTTCTCCATCAAGCATTCCTGGTGGTTCCTGAGCTGGCCTCCTACTTTAATGTTCTTCAAGAACTTCTTACCAGGAAGTTGACTGTCCACAGTAAGGTGCTGTTCAAATTAATTCTCATCCTCTTAATTTCTTGTTTAGCTTTGACCTGCCATGTTTTATGCTTTTCTGCTCTCTGCATGTGGGCAAGCTTTCCACTTCTTTAAATTCTGACCTTTTCCTTCAGACTCCTGAACTCCCTGTTGAGCCAAGCAAAAATTAATTGGATTTTCTTTCTTCTTTTTTTCGCTTTGGTCCATGTTTTATCTGGCCCTCTAACAGAGTGTTCTATGTAGTCCTTGGACTGTTTGTAGATGTGATAGTTCCTGCTTTTGGGGCTGTTCTTTTCATCATTTTCTTGTCTTATAGCCTGGTTTCTACATTGTTCCATTTCTTCCCGTTTTTTTATCTGGTGCTTTTTTCACTCATCAGCTCTTTTCTACAGCAATACAATTTTGTTGTGAGCACCACTAAAAAACAGCTTTTCCAGTGATTCCACTTGAACTGTTTTCCAAGCACCACTTGAGTCTAAATCCAAAACAGCATCTTTCCTGTGGATTCCTGTATAGGTTCTTGTAGAAGTTTTGAGTTTGCTTCTCATCTTGAAGAATTCCAGACCCATTCTCTCTAGGTGATTTAACTGCTCCCAGTCCAAAATTTGCACTTGCTGTGCTCAGCATTTCCTGATCACTGTCATTGCCCTGGTGGGAATCCAGTTCCAGTGCTAAACTGGAATTAGATTACGGGATTCCTGGCCTCAAGGGTTCTCTTTTCCTGTAACACCTTCATGCTGTTACACTACAAACATGTATAATTCTCTAGTAATTCAACCAGAGCACGATTTGCCTTTGAAGCTGCTGCAGTCCCAGCCCTGGGAGCCTGCCCTGGCATCTCCCTCCAAAGAATCTGTCACTTAAATCCAAGTATCATCTTGTTGCCTGTGTTTATCAGACCTACCTTCATTTAAGTGTTGGAACTCAAAGGTAGAAATGACTGGAGGAGTAAAACAATAATGGCAAGAAGTTTCATAAAGCTTTTCAAGGATGAGATGTTGGGCTGATGCTGGAAAGCTGTTACACTGTTCTCCTGCTCAGGAATGCTGCTGTAAATCAGGGCTGCAAAAATTATTAGCCTGTCGAGTTGATACCTGAAGAATGCACTCTTAGGGAAAAAAATACTAAAATATCACCCACCCCCTGAACAATTCAATATCAAGGTAACTTTCTGCTGCTGTGCTGAATGAAACCAGCAGAATCTGCCTGGGCCACAAGTGGATTCTGTTTATCTTGTTGTGTATTGTTTAATCAGTATTGAATCATAGAATCACAGAATGGGTTGGGTTGGAAGGAACCTTAAAGCTCATCCAGTCCCACCCCTTCCATGGGCAGGGACACCTTCCACTATCCCAGGTTGCTCCAAGCCCTGTCCAGCTTAGCCTTGGACACTTGGACACAGGGATGGGGCAGCCACAACTAAGCAGGACCCCTGGTGAAGCCTTCCTGTCTGGAGTGGCTGGAATTCCTTTGTCCTGCTCTTCAGGCGTTCCCCTGATGGCTGTAATCCCTCTCCAGACACTGAGCATCTTCTGTTGGATGTGAGGAATGGGATGGATTGAGGTTCCTCTCTCCCAGCAACTTTAAACTATTAATATTATTATAGCCCCTGTTATTTTAGACCCTATTATTAAAACAAATCAAAAGACTTGTTTTGGTAAGTGTCACGTTGGCTTGGATTCCTCCAGTGTGGTTTGGTTAATATTTCCTTAAGAACTGTTTTGATGCTGGATTAAAAAGCTGTTTCATTCTGTAAAAAAGAAAAGGCATGACGCCAGGCTTTTTTTTTACAGCATTCGTCACTCCCCATCAGTTTCAGGAGGATTGGGAACAAAGGACAGGCCTTCAAAAACCCTTCATTTTTACACTGCCTGGTAGCCTTGGCTGCTTCTCTGTGCAGTTCTGAGTATTTCAGAGTTGCAAACAGCGAGCAAATAATCACAGAACTGCCAGACACAGTTTGAAATACAGCATCACAATCCTTATAACTCAGGAACTCTGAGCTGTGGCATTGTTTCAATCTGGAGCTTCATCCATCTTTTTGTCTCACTCCTCTGGTGAAGGAGGACTGGTTTAATTGGAATCTCAGCTTTCTGTTACAGAAAAGTTATGAAACACAGGTAAGAATTAAACTTCTTAAAAGAAATGAGAGCCAACAATATGTACTTGCCCACCACTGAGTTTTATAATTGCATCCAAGGCCTTGAGAGGAAGCAGCTGTGTAATTTATTATATTGTTGTAGTATTTCATGTAGGAATATGATGGATGCTTTGTTCTTCCTGAGCCCTGTTGTTAAGGAACTGCTGGAATCCTGAATCACTGTTAACCATAGCTTGTGTATAATGACATGTGTGTCTTTTGGGTACAATGCTGTTATTAGTTTCCTAATACCAGGTTGTCATATCCCCATGAACATTGCATTTTCAATAGTTAAAAGCTAATTTAGTCACAATCTCCGGGACTATTTGCTAATGCAAGGTATTAGGGAGCAGGAGGCAGAGACCATTGTCTCACCTTAATGCTTGGAAAATAGTTATGAACAAATGTTGGCCATTATCCTGCTGGAAATATGGAATCCATGCAGGTGCACAGTGGGGCTGTACTTGGAGCATTCCCACAGCATCTGGTAACAGCAGGATTTGCTGTTCTTCCTTGTGCAGCCGTTCCATGGTAGCTGATAGCCTGTTTCTCTTATATTCTCCCTGTTTTTATTCCATCCTGTCTTATGGGTGACTGTCCTGATGTCTGCTGAGGCTCTCACAGAAATACAACCATCCCTCACGGTGCTATTTCTCCACCTTTTCACTGTTATTTATATCCAGCAGTTTCTAATGTTGTGTCCAGTAGTTTCTCATGGTCTGTTCAGATGGCTGAACCTCATCCGAGTGCCCCAACTTCTTACAGACCTCAGCAGAAGCTCTCTAAGTTTGGTGGCTACATAATTTTCTTTTTCTACAACATTCTGTCCCTCAAAGATCCACAGAAACTCTGTGGGGAGATTTCACATTGGCTCCAGTACCCGCCAATGTGGCTGTGTGGAAAATCAAGAGTATATTTTGGTATTTAAATAGGAACTGGCGCTGTTGTCAGGAAAATAATTAACTCCAATCCAGTGGTGAACAATAACATCTTTTGGCACATAGACTGAGCAATAAACAAAATGCAGAATAAATTACAGGGACCAAACACACACTCTGGCTGTCAAGTCATATTTCAAACATCCTTTTCCTCTTTTAAGATTTTTTTCCCTCAAGGTACAACATATGTTTAATACAAGAATGTGAATCAGAAGAATACAGGAGATGTTTTCTTTTTCTCTGCATATCATTGTCAGCAGAATAAGATGTTTCCTTTGTCCCCATCATGCTTTTGCTGGCCTTGATGGAATCTGCTGGCTCCCACTCTGGACTAGCCTTGCTCTTACATCTCCTCTGCAATCCTTTATCTGTGAGCATCACTTCTTAGAGTATCCAGTTGTTCTGACTGAGACAGAAATAAGAGATTTTTATTTGGGTTTGAGATCCCTTTCCTTTTTATTTTTCCTTTGTGAGGGGATTTTGAGACAGACTTAGATGGAGCAACCAGAAGGCCCTGCTTTAGTGTCCTTTCAGACACCTGTAAAGCTGTTAAGGATGAATCAAATGCCTCTACTTCCCAAAGTTTTGCCCTCAAATTTCAGTCCATCTCAAGCTTTTCCTCCTCCTGTGGGTTTTGAATTCAGGTATGAATTATCATCACCTCCTGCCAAATTGTTGCTGTTCTGTTTGGTTTATGCACAGTTCCACCGAGACATTGACACACTGAGCGCTTTTCTTCCTGGTGCCATCCTTTTGTCCCTTTCCTAAGGGAAAGTACAAATTACCTGCATCTTTGGAGCACTTTTGTCTCAGGTAAATGCAAATGTTCCCCCCATCATCTCTGCAGGGTGGCTGTTCAGCACTCTGCATGCTGCAGGACACTCTTTTCTTCCACTAAAATGTCCAACCACTTTCTGACTATTAAGGAATTCACCTGCTGTGGACAACATCCCCAGTGCCTTTTTTAATTTTTTTTCCTCTCAGCAATGAGCAGACTGCAGAAGATTTTACATCTGTCCTTAAAAAGCTTTTCCGACTGTAGGTTTCAAAGGCTCTTTTTGTAGTTTTCAAAGGCTTCACATTTCCTTCTTTTCCTTTTCTCCCACAATTTGCAGCCCACTGCACACTTCTGTTGAAGTGTTTGGTGTCCTGCTCCTCCTGGTACTTTCTATCCTCTTCTTGAAGAAGGTCACTTTGCCAATTTACAGGTGACAGGCCGTGTAAAAAACACGGGTCCATTTTTTTTCCCTCTAGGCTGGAGTGCATGATCATGGAATCCCAGAATGACAGAATGGGTTGGGTTGGATTGGATTGGGTTGAGTTGGGTTGGGTTGGGCTGGGCTGGATTAGATTGGGCTGGGTTGGATTGGGTTGGGTTGGATTGGGTTGGGTTGGGTTGGGTTGGATTGGGTTGAGTTGGGTTGAGTTGGGTTGGGTTGGGCTGGGCTGGATTAGATTGGGCTGGGTTGGATTGGGTTGGGTTGGATTGGGTTGGGTTGGGTTGGGTTGGATTGGGTTGAGTTGGGTTGAGTTGGGTTGGGTTGGGTTGGGCTGTATTAGATTGGGTTGAGTTGAGTTGGGTTGGCTTGGGTTGGGTTGAGTTGGGTTGGATTGTGTTGAGTTGAGTTGGGTTGGGTTAGATTGGGTTGGATTGGGTTGGGTTGGGTTGGGTTGGATTGTGTTGAGTTGGGTTGGGTTGGGTTGGGCTGGGCTGCATTGGAAGAAACTTTAAAGAGGTCCCATGGCAGGGACACCTTCCACTATCCCAGGTGGCTCCAAGCCCCATCCAACCTGGCCTTGGACACTTCCAGGGATCCAGGCACAGCTACAGCTTCTCTGGGCACTCTGTGCCAGGGCCTCCCCACCCTCACAGGGAAGAATTTCTTCCTAATATCCAATCTAAACCTGCCCTATGTCAGCTTAAAGCCATTCCCCCTTTTCCAGTCCCTACATGCCCTGGCATTGACCTGTCTGCCTAAAGTGTGTTATTTTATTGGGAATTAAAATTTAAAAGTCAAGAAGAGGAAAAAAAAATTAGAAAGACAGCTGCATGCAGGCTGTATTTATGTAAATGGACTCATTTCTAAAAATGAGGTCATGAATGAATTGAGAATTTAGTATAAATCCCACATAAACTGCTTCAGATTTTTAGTTGTTGCTTTTGCCCTCCTTTCTTCTGTCTTGTGTTTTAGAGTAAAATCCTCACTAGAAATTTGCTAAGGATTGTCCATGATAAATGCTGCTCTCCTTGGAGCCTGCAAAATAAACTGTAATTTACTGACTTGATATTAATTGACACCAAAATGTACATCAAAACACAGGAGTATGTTCATTTTGTTGTAAAATGGGAGAGCCAGATGAGGAAGTATTTGTTAAATACTAACAGAAGGAAATCAGAGCTCAGGCAAGGAATTTTGGCTTTAATATGGACAAGGTGGACAGCTAAAATGATTTATGAAAATGCCAAGTGAAACATGAAGGATTCCTTAGCTCCTCACTGCAGTCTGATACTGAAACACTAGGGAGAGCTCCTGATTCATGATTTCATTTTTCCAGAGGCTTGTTTGGAGAGCTGAGCCTCCTCATGTTCTCCTAACTGTAAATAAAAGAGAAACTTTCAACAGAATATTGCCTTTTACTCCATATCATAGCAAATTTGTGGCTAGTTAAAGTTGAAATGTAATTTAATATAAGAATTAAATAATTTTCTCAGTAATGAATTAAGAAAATGCTGATTTTACAGATCCTCATCTGCTGCTTATCCAAATTTTTTTTTTTTCTTACCAGTAACAGTTACAGGTGTTGAGAACCCACTTAAAACAACTTTTTCCTTTTATTCCACTCTGAGAGCAGCACGGCAGTTTTACTGCAATATAAGAATTTTGATCATGCATTTTTGGAATATCTTCCCTGTCACAGTGGTCCCAACTATTCTAAATTTCCTTTGTGGTATTTGGGAGCGTTTGGGTAAATGAACCACAAGCAGTAGCAGCATTTCCGTTCCTTGATTGGATGAGCAGCTCTGGCATGAATCACATTCTTGTGTGTGTACAGATCCTCTCTGGAGCCTCAAATATGCACCCCTGAGATCTCCAAACTAATTTCTTATGAGTACTTCTGCTAAAAAAAGGAATGCTTGGATATTTGCTGAGAGCCAAGCTGAAGTCTGTCTGTCCCAGGCTTCTGCAGGAATCCAAGCCTTTTGTTACACAGTAATTTGAATAATTTCCAGTCCAGCAGCTTACAAACTTGTTTGGGTTTGGTACCCAGGCTGTGTGGCAAATTCAGTTTATTGACAGCTGCAGAGCTACACAATAATTGAAAATATTTAATGTTTGGATTGAGAAATAAGGCTGAAGTCAGACATAAGCGTGCAGCCTTGTGTATGTGGTCATGTGTATGTAGATATATATGAAGAAAAAACATATTGTGGTTGCTGTCCTGGCCTTTTTTTCAGCCCTCAGCATTGCTGCCATCAAAAACAAGACAATTTTATTCTGTATTTGCACCCCAGCCCCTGGATAATGGCAAGTTCCCACATGGTCTTCTAAAGTATGTTTGACTCAGATTAACTGACCCAGACCTTACTACAAAGTCTGGAGTTCAACTTTTGGAGGTAAATCCATGTTTTGGAGTACCAAGAGGATAAAAACTTGGGGTTTAGACTAGATCTACCCAGGTCTGGTCTAGTGGAAGGTGTCCCTGCCCTTGACAGTGGAATTGGAATGAGATAATTTTTAATGTCCCTTCCAATCCAAACCCTTCTATGATTCTATGTTTCTATTATATTGGGTGTTTCAAAAGAAGGAGCAAGAAAATCTGCAGTGCAAGGCCTGGCTAAGCTTTGCTTCTATTCTAAAATTTTAATGGCACCCAGAAGATCTCATTTCCAGTGGATTCTCTCTCCTTAACAACAGTCCTGGAGGTGAGGAGCTCCATCCATGCCTTGAAAACAAAGATTTAGAGAAATTGAGTAAGGAATGAGTTTCATGAGGCCCATGAAGGGTCCGTGATTTGAGTGGGAGTAGAATTTATAGCTCGTCACCATCTCTTCTGCCACCAGCCTGGGTCACACAAATTCTGCTGCACAGGTGAGCCTCAAGAAGAGGTGCCTGGTTTGGATGTTACCATTTCACCAGTCACTTTCCCCACATTTTAACAGGCAGAAATCCTCACGCAGCTGAAGCTTCCAGTGGCAGAGGCTTCCCAGGAGCAGGCTGTGAGCGCAGGATGGCGGAGAACAACCCTCTTCACATGCTTCCAGAGAGGTATCTGTGGCCTCTTTGTTTTCTCCTATTGTTTGTGGGTGTTCTCAAAGTTTAATCCTTTATTTGTTGAGGCACGTTTCCCTCCTAATATTTATGCATGAGCAAATATCTATTTACTCCAGCAGGACTGTAAGGTCACGGTTGTTGCTAATGTGAGTGTCACTTCTTTTGATTGCTCTGTTTCCCGGGGTGTTTATTCCCCTCTAACAATGCCCTTCCTTTTTTGAACAACTGCTCTCATTAGCGTGATGTTGTTTAATGATAACGTCTAATTGTTGGAGCCTCTGCTTCCCCCTTCCAGATGCGTGGGGAGGTTTTGTTTGTGCTACGGGATTGTTCAGTGAAAACATTCACGGGAGTGGCGTTAGATTGGGGAATGGAGCAGGAATTGATTGCAACAGGAGCATTCAGTTGAAATTTGGTACAGAGAAATTTCAGGGGAAAGTAAAAATTATTTTTAATTGAGATTCTGGACAAGAGGTAAGGCCAAATCTTTCCCCTTCAGACAGTCTCTGATTTACAGTTAACCTACAACTAAAATGTTTGGCTGTTAAGAACATTCATTTTCTATGAAATCAGTCTTGTCTCCAATGTCAGTTTTGTTCTTCCCTCCTGTAACAGAGTGTCCCTGAACCTTAATCTCTTTTGAAATTCAGAGGTATTTAAAATTTGGATTTAAAATGTCTTGTGCCTGAGGGCTGTTCCTACTTCACATGTTCATCTCATTTGAATGAAGACCTTGAGGTCTGCCCAGCCATCAAAGGTATTGGAATTTGCTCTTCTGGAGAAACATTATAATTTTTCACTGGGGGGAATGGAAAGGTAAAATTCCAATGGAAATTGTGTCCTGCCTTTCCAGCAGCCCTAGCAAGCATTTCCCATCCTGTTTCCCTTCCTACTGAAGGCATGCCTTCCATATTAGAAGCTTATTGTAAATTACAAACGTCCAGAAGGAAGCTTTGAAACATTTGGGGCTCTAAGATATTCCTGTGCTCTCTTTAGGATCATCACTCAAGCTTTATCAAAAATATCTACGGTCTTATGTTCATGTTTTTTTGAGGGGAGCTAATTATAGATACTAAAACTAGATGAAGTGGAGGAGGGGTTTTTTTTTCTTTTTTTTCTTTTTTTTTTTTTTTTGGTGGAGGCACCAAGCCAAGCTCCTCATTACAAGGTTGCACAGTTTGTTGCCTGTGTAGGCCCGGGGAGCAGATGGAGGGAGGGATAGGGACTCTCTCGAGTAGAACTGGCTGGGAAACTGTGCATCTGCTTTGTGAAAAATAGGGACACTTTGGAATATATGTGGCTGCCAGTGTGGATCCACAGGGCGGGTGCTGCCGTGATGGATGGGGGGAGAAGGCAGCTTTCTGCAGCAGCAGCAGGCTTTGCTGTCAAAGACAAGCTCTCACCGATGTCAGATGCTGTTTTTGCAGCAAGATTCGAGCCCAGGAGTTGTTGTCTCAGGGTGACAGAGCACTGGGAAGGGGGAAATATGGAGAAGGATGGTTGTGTGTACAAATTGCTCTAAAATGTTTGTAGTTCTTTTTCCTTATTTTCCAGGTATTTGAAAGCATGATACCTTTAGGCCTAAAATTTCACAGGGGCCTATAGGGACAGGACAAAGGGGAATGGCCTTGAGCTGAAGGAGCGCAGGGTTAGATGAGGATATTATGAAGAGATATTAGGAAGGTATTAGGAAGGAGGATATTAGGAAGAAATATTGGGAAGAGATATTGGGAAGAAATTCTTCTCCTCCCAAGAAACTGGGAGGCGGGTGAGGCCCTGGCACAGGGTGCCCAGAGAAGCTGTGGCTGCCCCAGCCCTGGCAGTGTCCAAGGCCAGGTTGGAACACCCTGGGATAGTGGAAGGTGTCCGTGCCCACGGGAGGAGGTGGAACAAGATGATCTTTCAGGTCCCTTCCAACCCAAACCATTCTATGATTCTCTGAAAATGTCACCGAAGACCCGCTCTGCCCAGGATTTTGATAAATTCTGGTTCAATGTTAACTTCATCTCAGATGCTGAAGGATTTCCACGGTCCCAGCACAAGAGACTCTGTTCCTGTGGTTTCAGCTTGACACAGTGAAGGGTCTTGCTTGGGTCAACCCTGCCTCTACTTCACAAGGTTGTAAGAAGTACAGAATTACAGAGTTGTGTCTCTGCTTGTTAGAATTACAAAGCCAGTTAGGTTGGAAGGGATCTCTGGAGCTCTTGGTCCAACCTTGGTTTCAAGCAGGATACACTTCCAAGGCAGATCATGTGGCCTGAGGATTTTATTAGCTGAGTGCTGAAAATCCCCAAGGACAGGGATTCCACAGGCGTTCCAGGCACCTGTCCCAGTGCTGCACCAGTCTCACATTGAAAAAAGCTGTTGCTTATTCCTCCCCAAATTCCCCTTGGTGCAGTTTGTGTCCATTGCCTCTTGTCCTTTCAGTCTGGTTTTGTCTTCCC
Source organism: Corvus brachyrhynchos (assembly GCF_000691975.1). Classification (NCBI taxonomy): domain Eukaryota; kingdom Metazoa; phylum Chordata; class Aves; order Passeriformes; family Corvidae; genus Corvus; species Corvus brachyrhynchos. The sequence goes on from NW_008246064.1 coordinate 2,674,745, forward strand.
CATAACCTTTGTCTAGACAGCTGAAGGCAGGAATTTGATTCCTTGCAATAACCTTTCTAATTTGGTGCAACTGGAACAGGAAAAGAGGATGACTGCAGTGAAAGGAGCACTCATTTTAGGTTGGCCATATATTCATGGACGTTTCTGCCTGCTGACCCAACTCACCCCATGGAATAGATTTCATCAGCACATCCCTATCCCCCAGGTTAATTCCTCTAAGCAACGCACCCCAGAGAGTGGAATTTTCCTGCCTTTTTTTTTTAACTGTTCTAAATTAGATAATTACTTAGAGCCCTGACAGATTTACAAGAGTAATTGCCTAATTTTATGATGCAACACTACCGGCAACAAAGATTTCTTGATTCGAATCGGGTCTTGAAAAGGAAAGTCTCGCTGGAAGTGTTTGAATAATGCCTGAAAAATACACTCCCTGAAGTTCAGCTGGCCACTGGGGAAGAGCCAGTTTAGACTCTGCCCCATCCAGAAGCAGCACAGGGAACTGGAGATGCTTGGAAAGGAACTGAAGGACAAGTGAGAGGACACGAGTAAGGAGATCCACAATAATGACTTAAAGACCTTGGTGAACCCTTCATCAGCAAGCTGAGTTCAATTTCCGACCAACTTCTTGGTTTTTTTCTATTTTTTTTCTCCACTTCTAGTCATTCAAAACAAGTGCTTGTTCCAGCAGTATCGACCCTGGGTTGAATTTGATCCACTCTGTCCTCTTTCATTGTGACTGGCAGCATTTTTGGGCTCTCAAAACAGTAGGATACTCTAGAGTAAGTGCCTATATTGGAAAACAAAATAGTAAAATACAAAATTATAGGAAGTTTATCTCTTGCCATTGTTACATTCTGCTCAAGCATTTTTCTGACTCTCCTCACAACTGTAAAAAGTCAGAATGGCTCTTGTAAATCAAACAGCAGGGTTTTGGCTTCCCTGTCCCTTCCTGATGTGCAAGTGAGGGGTCCCAGTTACTCCCTACATGTGGCATTTTGCTCTCCTTGCAATGAAATCAGCCCCCAGCTAAATTTCTTACTGTCCTTAGTACTGCTTTCAACACATAAAAGGGATCCTGGAGCCAGGTGGGTTTAACAGAGTTATAATTTACTGTGTTTGATCACTTCAGAATCCTTTTTTCATGGGCATGCTGGGAGAACTAATAATGGGCTTTTCTGCATGTCCACAAGACCTGTACCAAAACCAACCTGCCTTCAAATCAAGAGGGCTTTTATTCCATGAGCTTCTACCCTGAAGGCAAGATCTTTAAAAACTGTGCAGGTGCTGCATTTTCCCAGCAAAGTGAATCCAACGGGTTGAGGACATCACAATTCATCAGGTGACTTAGGGAACTGGATGGATTTCTTCCTGCAACAGGAATCATCTGACTTGGAACAAGATGCTGAAATTCTGGGTGGCTGAGCTAAGTTGCCTTGCAGTGCAGCAAGCAGGTGGCATTCGGTGAGTGATTTGTGCCATCTATTCTTGAACAGATTGTATCTCAAATAGGTGGGATAAATCACCTCTTGGAGGTGCCAGTCTCCCCATTTCCTGGAAACGGAAACCTGAAAGAATAGTTGGGATCCAATGGCCAGATACACTGTGCCAACTGGGCACCTGGAGCTTACTGCCCACCTTAAGAGGAGTGAAAAATCAATGGAATTGAACCTTCTTGGCTGACATTTTAGCTTTCTTAGCCGTCTTTGGCCAGACAAAATGATGAAACAACTAAACAGGATATTCCACTGAAAGTTAAAGGAATCACAGAAAGGTTTGGGTTGGAAGGGACTATGAAGAGCATCTCCTTCCACCTTCTGCCATGGGCAGGGACACCTTTCACTAGACAACATCTAGGTATGTCTAGTCTAAAAAACATCATCAGGATTTTATCCTCTTGGTACTCCAAATCATGGATTTACCTCCAAAAGCTGAACGCCAAACCACTTTCTCTGATATTTGAGCATAAAGGCCCAGATGCAAATATTTCCACAGCAAGTAAATAAATCATAGAATCCTGGAATGGTTTGAGTTGCAAGGGACTTGAGAGATCATCATTCCAACCCCCTGCCATGGGCAGGGACACCTTCCACTATTCCAGGTTGCTCCAAGCCCCATCCAACCTGGCCTTGGACACTTCCAGGAATGGGGCAGCCACAGCTGCTCTGGGCAGCCTAAAGGAAGACCCTAAGCTTTTTGCAGAAGTAGGACTCACAGAATCACAGAATAGGCTGAGTTGGAAGGGATCCATCAGGATCATCGAGTCCAACTCCTGGCCCTGCACAGACATCCCAACAATCCCACCCTGTGCCTGAGAGCATTTCCCAAACCCTCCCTGAACTCTGTCAGGCTGTGACCACTTTGATACAAGGTGCTGATATGTTTTTACTTTTAGATACTGACATTGCAGCTCTTTTATTGCTGTTTACTGTGGTGGCTCCTCTCCTGAGCCAGTGTTTTTTCAGTACCAACCATCCCACTGCAAATTGCTATGGCAATAGAAATCAAGCACAAAAACAGTCCTGCCCAAACATGTAAGGATTTATTTACCCACATCATTGGCCTGCATACTTTCTCAGGAATATTTTTGGGGTATCCGATTTGGAACAGAACAAACTGAAAACTTGTGTTTAGTATGAAATATATGGATGACAAAATGACAGGTCCTAGATGCCCAGTTATCCCAGGAGGATTGACTTGCAGAAAATAGGTATTCTACTTATTTCAAAAAACAAGAATCCTTCCTGTTACAACAGGCCACTCAATCCCTGATGGTCTCATTTACTTTTTTGGGGAAAAAAATCACTCCAGAGTCTGCCATACTAATGAGGGGCAAGACTACCCCTGTTAACCAGCTTGGCTCCCTGCTTTCTATGAGCTGTGATTGACCATGCTGGTTAATTCCCAGGCCCTCTAAAGAGGCAAAAATCAGCTCCTTTGGGAGTGAAGCCTGGGTTTGGTTCATTCCAGGATTTCTGTGATCACACAGGCCTCTGTATCGTGTGTCCTCCAATTTACATCTCAGAATGATTCCAGGAGAAAAGCTAATCCGCCATATGTGCCAGGGACTGTCAAGTGTTTGAGAGAATTATGATTCTTTTAGTGAAAAAGTAACAATTTCTCATTGAAATCTGTGCCAGGGAAGCTTAGATGGAACAGGAGGAAGCATTTCTTTACTGAGAGGGTTTTCAGCTGCCCATTCAACAGGAGCTTCTCTGAGAGACTGGGACTGCTCCCTGGGTTGCCTGCATCTAGCACAGAAGTAGGATTAAGGGATAAAAACCCACCAAAAACATCTTTTGGTGTTTTCAGTCTTCCTAAAGACCAAATGTTTAAACACAAGAGTTGCCTCATAGAAATTCTGTGCCATTGCTAAAATGAGGATCCTTCAGAACACGCTGCTGTATTTTAGTTGTGCTTCCTCAGCACCACTTTAAGTCCTGTAAATCACCCCGTATTCTCTGAGTGCCACTACTGAGCCACAAACTGAGACTTCTCTTTCTTTAAATCATACCAGAGTTACCCTTAAAATGCTTTCAGTGCATCCATTTATGTGAAAATAAATAGAGCTGAATTAAGTGCGGCAGAGCGCTTTTGATCCAATTAAATCAACCATGTAATTTATCACTGAATTTTATTCACAAACTCATATTTCAACAAGTGATTTTTCATATCATCTTTAAATTAAAGCTGATTTACATCCCTGTGGAAGCTCTTAAAATGAACTACCATTATCATAAGTCCATAATCAATCACTCGTAGAGTGTTAACAGACCAGTAACTGCAGATTTTTTTTCCCCAACTATTTATTAAGAAGCATTTGTTAAATTTCCTTATTTACAAGCATCTCTCTGTTTTGACAATCAATCTCAGAAATCAATCTGAGTCTAAACATTTGTAGTTTACATCAGTGATGGTGCCCTCTATGTTTACTGGGAAGTGAATTTATACCATACTTAAACACACTTTGAAACCAAGAGTGGAATAATTTTGTGATTCAATTTTCTGCTATGAAAATGTCTTGTGAGAGGAGCAGAGGAAGCTTTCCATGAAGATTTGAGGATGTGGAGAGTAGAAGAAGCAGCTGGTTTTGAGGTGCAATATAAAATGACAGGACCAGCACTTACCTGTTTGAATATGCAAAAAGATGGAAAGGTGAAACTACTGAATGACCAAAATGGTGGAGAGCTGTAAAACGCTATGACAGAAGATGTGGGCTCTATTTTAATTCCTGTTTCCTTGATCACAAATCAGGTGTCAGCTGAGGTTGCTCCCTAAAACATGAAAATATGTAATTTTGATATTTTTGATATTTGTAATATCACCAACCTGGTGAAAGGTTTAGACATAAAATCTTAATATGTTGCCAAATTCTGCTCCTGTCTCCTCTAACATCACCACTGCCAGGGCTCCTGGTAAGATTATTGTATCTTCTTCGTAGGCAAGATGCAGCCAGGTGCCACCTTCTCTTTCGTTGTGCTCCAGAACTAAAATATTTCTGGCTCAGACTCATTTTTGGATGCTTTTTGTATCACAGTGGCATTGGCTGAATTTCTTTCCAGTGCCTTTTTTTCATCACCACAATAAATTGACAGCAAAGTGAAGATGGAGGGATGAGTCTTGATTCCAGGAGAAAAGCTAATCTGGACGTATGTGCCAGGGACTGTCAAGTGTTTGAGAGAATTATGATTCTTTTAGTGAAAAAGTAACAATTTCTCATTCAAAGCTGTGCCAGAGGAGGCTTAGATGGAACAGGAGGAAGCATTTCTTTACTGAGAGGGTTGGCAAACACTGGAACAGGCTTCCTAGAGAGGTGGTTGGTGCTCCAAGATTGTCAGGGTTTAAGAAGCATTTGGACAATGGCCTTAACATGACTTTTGGTCAGCCCTAAATTGGTCAGGCAGTTGGATTAGGTGATCATTGTAAATCACCTCCACTGAAATTATTCCATTCTATTCTATTTTGCTCTATTCTATAATTTATGCAACAATATTTTTAGTGTAATTGAGTAAAGGTAATGTTTTCTTAATCACAGAATGGTTTGGGTTGCAAAAGACCTGAAAGATCATCCAGTGCCACCCCCTGCCATGGCAGGGACACCTTCCACTATCCCAGGCTGCTCCAAGCCCCATCCAACCTGGCCTTGGACACTTCCAGGGATCCAGGGGCAGCCACAGCTTCTCTGGGCACCCTGTGCCAGGGCCTCCCCACCCTCACAGGGAAGAATTTCTTCCTAAAATCTAAACCTTCCCTCTGTCAGTTTAAAGCCATTTTTCCATGCCCTTGTTAAAATTCTCTTTCCATCTGTCTTGCTAATCTTTTTTGGGTTCTTTTCTTTCAGATTCCTATCTGTTAATCCTTAATACCTTTATTAGCATGGCATAATTTGGAACATGATGCAGGAAAGAGACCTGAAATCTTTAGCATTCCTACAAGTTCTGTGAAAATCTGTGGAAAGTGCTGTCCCCAGTGTGGGTGCAGAAGACCAGCTCCATTTCCAGCCTCAGGAGATTCTTTGTGGGTGAGGAACCCCATAGATGCCCTGACAGCAGAGCTTTCTGGAGCTAAGAGAAGCTCAAAGCTAAGCCTTGCTTGGAGCAGGACAACATGGACAGAAGATGTAAAAATCACAATGAATATTTTTATTTATTTTTTTTATATAACCTTGCAAAATACTTCTTTTTCTCCTTTGGGATGAAGTCAACACAGCATGTTGAGAGCGTGCAGGAACTTTCTCTTCCCATCTCAAAACACCAAAAAAACATACCATAAAAATGAAGAAAGCAGCATCTACCCAGAAGCTGACACTTGCAGTTTCTCAGCTGTTGTAGAAACATGCCAAAAAGATGCTGTGCAGCCTAATTGAGGACAATTCATTTAAAATGAGTAAATAGTCCTGCCCCTCCAGTCAGCTGGGTGTGCTTGGAGGGCTGTGGCTGGCCAGAAACCAGAGCCTGTGTTTGCAGCTTTCTTTGGCTGCTTTCATAATTTAATGAATGAAATAATGCAGTCAAAGGCTGCGATTGTGAGCTGCCGAGTGACGCCTTGCCAAGCATACTGTAATAGTGATTAAGACACAAAAGGTTGTAAAAATGTGGATAATTACATCATGTGCAACATGGCTTAATTGTTCTCTCCAGGAGCCAGAGGAAGTCTCCCCCGTGAAGTGTTCTTCCCTTGGATTGGAGATCCACTCTGGTTTTCTTCTAAGCAGCGTATTCTGATCCCCTCAAGAAGGGATGTGTCAGAGAGCAATGACTGCCCCAGGGAAAATCACATTTTTGAGAAGCATTTCTGTGCCCTGATATACCCAGAAAACAATCACTGGCCTCGCATGTCCTGAAGCCCATGGGACAAAACATCCATTTTCCAATATTTTAATAAGGTCAGTCATTAGCGAGTCTTGCTTGGGTTGAGGGTGAAAACACCAGAATATTGTTTTCCCTCCTGAACCGTGTCCTTTCATGATATATTTCCTGTCACTGCCGTTCTGGCTTGTGTTGATCTTGGCAGCTTGAAAGCAAACAGCAGCTTCGTTTTGCTAGTGCAAGTCCTGTAGTTGCTGTCAGTAAAAGCCGTGTGAGTAGTTGGTTTATTACCCAGATAACACAATCAAAGAATTGCTAATAGAGACTCCAGGAGTTAAGCACTTATGGCCGTGGGGCAGGAAGCAGAGGAAGGTGCTTTATGACTTGGAGCTGCTTCCTGAGTTGTTTTCCAGTGAATGATAGCAGAGTACGTATGTCTAACTCCTG
>NW_008246064.1:2681535-2751511 GCF_000691975.1 Corvus brachyrhynchos
GCTTATGTCTCCAAGTTACTACTTCTACTACTACTACTATATTATTATATTTATCATCATCATCATCATTATCTCTTTGTGCATCCCAAATGCCAGAGGAAGATTGCTGACTGGACAGGGCATTTTTATCCAGAGCAAATGCTGGAGCTGGTCACCAGAACTGGACCTCAGACTGAGTATGGACAAATAATAAAATATTCATCTGTCTGCTGGTGCTGGACAACAAAGAAATGTGGTCAGGAGCCAGAGCAGCACTCATTTGCAAACTAGATAATGCAATTCCAAGGGAAGTTGTGTGTGAAGTGCAGCAGCACTTTCTGCAGTGCTGCTTCTCCCAGGCAATCTGACCTTGGCTGGGGGCACAGGGAGAGCAAACGGGAAGGGAATGAGATACTCAGGACTGCAATTCCATCTTTCTGTACTCCAACCCATGTGCCAGCAAGCTGCCAGCTCAGTGTGTTGTGGTTTAACCCTGGCTGCATCAGGAGAAGACCTTGCAGCTTCCCTCAGACTGTTCAGTTTTATGGTCGCTGTTACAGCAGGATTGAACTGGAACTTGGAACCACAAGTGATCAACTCAGATGAGAGAATTATTTTTAATTAGCTGTAATTGAATTTGGGAAGGATTACATCAGTTGTCTCAGGTGATGAATCACTCAGAGCAACTAATTTTTCTGCTCTCCTGACTCAGTTATCAGAATTTGCCTTCTCTCTGCTACTTTTTCATAATAATTGAGACTGGGACAATGGAGAATTTCCAATCTGTGCCCTGGTGAGAAGCTTCAGGAGCTGCCTGACACAGAAAACAGCCTCTGCCTCAAGAGCTGTGTTCTCATTCTTGATGTGTGGTTATTTGGTGTGAAAACTGCCCAGACTGGGAGTGCCTGCCCCGTGGATCTGGCAGCTGAGCACGGCAAGCACAAGGGGAGCTGGACAAGGTGGAAAGTGAGTTGATAAAAAGAAAAAATAAAAGCAAGGATACACCAGCCTCAGATGCACTAACTTAACCACAAAATCTCTCTCCTTGAGAGCTGCACTTCTTTATCACCCTCTCAAACTGTGACATGGCACAGTGGATTAGAAATTGTAAAATTTGGGTTCCCTGGTGGAACAGGTCTCGGGGCTGCATGAGAACATCATTCTGTGGATAACCCTCCCTTGCCCTTCTGATAACTTCTCAGTGAGAACAAAGAGGGAAAAGCAGGTGCAGAAAGAGAAATCTATTAAAGCAAGTTTCTGCTAAGGTGCAGCTTGCTGGAGCAGGGTGGAATGGACGCTGCACCATTTCATTCCCTGGAGCTTGGGCAGGATGCAGGAAGATCAGCCCTATGGCGGAGCTGCAAGGATCACAGGCTACCTCAGCACAGTCTGTTGGCCTCTTTCTCTCTCTGTTTGCCATCCTGCCCTAGCATGGGGATTTTTTGACCCCTTCCACCCTGCTCTGCTCTCAGCCAGGCACCACTTGGGAAAGGAAATGTGGGTGCCTCCATTTCCCCAAACCCCTCAGTTTTCTGCACTCTCCAGTCTCTGGGAGCCTGGGCAGGCCACGGGAGGCTTCACAAAAGTTCCCCTCAGTGGCAGCGTGAGGTTGTTCTTCACACTAACTGGAGTGTGAATGCACCCATGTGCAAGTGGGGGAGAAGAATCAGCCACCTGAGCTGGCCTCTGTGTGCTCCACCACCTCCACCTGGGTGATTGTGGCTGGAGCAATTGTCCCTCTGGGTTGTGCCCTTTGGGATGGGCTTGCCAGGGGGGAATTCTTGGGAGGGCTGTGACACGCTGGATGTGCTGCCAAGACTGAGATGCACCTTGGGGAGGGTGGGGGGTCTCTGGGATGGGTGGCTGTGCCCCACAGTGCCCTGGCAGAGATGTTTGGGAGGCTGTAGTGCCCTTCTGCTGTTCACCCTGCAGAAAACCCGTTGTGCATCCCAGCCTCCCCACACACAGAACAGCAGCACCTCAACCCACGCGTGGGGAAAGGGCCTCGGAGTGGGAATGAGGGCCTCGGAGTGGGAATGAGGGCCTCGGAGTGGGAATGCTGTCATGGAACGCCTCTCACTCAGAATTTCATGTTTTCACTCCATTATTAGCACTGAAGTTTTTAACAGCAAACAACCACTTGGATGCACTTCCATCGCCGTGTAATAATTTCGCTGTTTTGGCTCAATGGATCTCGTTTTGTTTTCAAGCACTGCACTGAAAGCAGCCACTTGGAGTAGAACCATTCCATCCTCTCAATTATTTCTTTTGCATGAGGCATAACTGCTACCAATTTTGTCAAAAACATAAAAAACTTGTTCCTCGGAACTTAGGAATTACCGAAATGACGTTTTTTAGCATTTTGAGACATCAGGCTTCATCACCCCTGTGGCAATTTTCTTTGGCTGTAATGATTTTCTGTCAATGCTATTTATGCACAACAGCGTTTTGAGAGGAATGAACGACTTTTTAAAAAACTGAGATATTTTTGGTGTTAGGCACCTTGGTATGTCTCATTTCTTCAATTCCTTCAGTTATTTCATCCCCAAGTCTGGCATTTCTGTTTGAGAAACATGTGTTTTCTGAATATTTTATATCTTGGTTTGAGCAGTATCATACTCACATAATAACTATGAACAACTTTAAAGCAATCATGTTTATGGTGGGATGTGGTCAAGTGAGATGTTGATGTTTGGAAAAAACAGAGTTTTCTTGATGCCACATGAACCCTCATTCTGCTCTAGGGCTGGTGTGTCACTTTTGAGTAGATGTAGAAAAATGAATGCCGGGGTTTGCATCAAGAGACAGAGTAGGTATTTTCCTAGAGAGACCCTGAACATTGTTGCTCAAACCATTTTGATAAGGGAGAAAATAATCCGGTTTTTAGTATAGTTCTGAGGAAATAGGTTGTTGTAACTCGAATTTCAGTAAAATTTTGCTGCTGTGAGATGAAATAGCTCTCAGGCTGCATTAAAATAAAAAAAAAAAGGGGGGAGGAAAACTCAGTAATTTGTGCAAGGATGAATTGGTGGCCGATTTCTGATCAAATTTGGAAGATCAATTTCCAGGCTGCCTGGAGAACAATGACTATAGAGAGGAGACAAAATTACCAGCACTAATTCAATTGCAGTTCACATCTAAGAGTAGGATTAGCACCAAATCAGTTACAAACCCCTTCTCTGCTACTCCAGGCCTCCTAAAAACTCAGAGGGTCCCAGGGTGGGTGCAAAGCTAGTTTTTCCTGCAGAGGACTTTGAGATGAGGCTGTGGCCGGTGTGTGAAGCAGCGCTGGGGTGATGATGTTGCCGGGGCTGTGATGGGGAGCAGTCTGTGTGTTGTGGCTGAAGGGCTTTTGTCAGACACTTCCACGTATTGTATGGAGGCTTCAGGCTGTAAAAGAGGGAATTTTCTGTCTGCCTTGAGCAAAAATAGAGTAAAAAAGCTTTACCAGACTGGTACCAAGGATGAACAGCCTGTAGCTGTGCTCTGAAGAGACCAAAGGTGTCTGGACTCTGTTCTCAGCCTGAAAGATTTTTTGGTGAACCTTTGCAGAAGCCTTTTAATCATTTTGCCCCTCAAGCCTCCCAGTATAAAACAAGAATAACTGTCCCTGTCTCGCTCTCCTTCACTCTTTTCTTTTGGCACCATCCTCAAAAGATGCTACAGCAACTCAAGCAACAAAGCCCCATCTCAGCAAGACCCCCGATGCTTTCATAATTAAGAGAATTGATGGATATTTTCATCCTTCCCTGGAAGTGTTTAATTTTGCATCCCACTTTGGAAGGGACCTTCAGCCAGCAGCAGCAGTGGTGGTGGTGATTTTTTTTGTATCTTTTTAATTATTTCAGTTGTTACCAACTTTTTCTCTTCAAAAGAGATTTTGCCAGGTAACTCAGGGCACCGGTGCTGGGTGTAAAACTGACCAGCATGGGTGAAAAACCTTGAGGCTGAATGAGCATGGAAATGATGAGGCTTTTGCTTTCAGGGAAAATGTGCTATTAATTGCACAGAAATTTCTAAGTAGCTCTAAGACCAGCTGTTGAAGCACTTATTGAAGGACCAGTGTTACCTCAGTGCGCTGGGTGCTGACAAATGAGTCCTTTTACCACAAGCTGTACTGGACAGACACAGAAATGATGCAAATTCCAGGTACCATCCTCTCAGCAAGGAAGGTTAAATAGCTGCTAAATACCTAGAAAATGGGAAAAGAATCAATGCAGTGGCTTTGTCTTCAGCAGATATGTATAATTATGCCTTAGTGTCCATATACTTGTGATAATGAGCTTCTCTGAATTTCATTTCTGTTCTCTCCCAAGTAGGTACCTAAATATATATTTTTAAAATTGCTTATTCTTTGGGAGTGAATATGTTCACAGCTCTAACAACATGTGGGGTCAGTATAATTTCTTGTCCTTGTTTGAAAATTACTCAGAAAAATGGAATATTAGCTCCACCTTTCTACAAGGACAGGCTGAAAGAGTTGGGGTGGTTCAGCCTGGAGACAAGAAGGTTCCAGGGAGACCTTAGAGCTCTTTCCAGTGCCTGAAGGGTCTCCAAGAAAGCTGGAGAGGGACTTTGGACAAGGGCATGGAGTGATGGGACAAGGGGGAATGGCTTAAAACTGAAAGAGGAGAGGTTTAGATGAGGTATTATGAAGAAATTCCTCGGTGTGAGGGTGGGGAGGCCCTGGCACAGGGTGCCCAGAGAAGCTGTGGCTGCTCCTGGATCCCTGGAAGTGTCCAAGGCCAGGTTGGATGGGGCTTGGAGCAGCCTGGGATAGTGGAAGGTGTCCCTGTTCATGGCAGGGGGTGGCACTGGATGGGCTTCCAGGTCCCTTCCAACCCAAACTCTTCTGGAGGGAAAAATATTTCAAAGACTGGTTCTGATGTGTTCCTAGGGAAATGCCCTGGTACTGAAGCAAAAAAGACAGGTGTGGGCCACCTGTTCCAAGAACAGCCAGCAGCTGCAGGGACGAATTTAAGAGCTTTTGAGTAGAAGGTAAGCTTTTTCTTGGGTAAGACTGGCCACAGTCTTTCACGGCAATCCCATTTTACAGTGTTTCTGGGTCACGGTGAGTCCAAATGCAGATGTTCACCCAACCTTACCCTCATTATGTGCACAAATTTAATGCCATGTATCCCTCCAGGTGTTTCCTCACAATGTGGCACACGTCAGATGCGGGACCCCAGCTGCCTGCTGTGCATTATTCTTTTACTTTGCACATGTTTCTCATCCATTTCTGGTTTTAAAAAATAATACTGTGCACTTACAGCTAAAAGGCACATGGGAAGTTGGAGTTCATGAACTTAAACTGATACAAAAAGTAGGACGGAAAGTTAAGAATCAAGGTGATGATGGGGAAGTTGCCGGAGTGAAATTTGGGAAATGGAGAGAATTCTCAATCTGTTGCTGCCAGTAATGAGTGTAGAGGAATCCCTAACTCTGCATTTTGTGGTTTTTCATAGCAATAAAAATGGCACATGTTTTCTTTTAACTGGAATCTAATGGACTTTTGCATTCATAGAGCTGGAGCCTTGAAACATCTGTGGTCATCATTTGGAAAATCATTAAACTCTTCAGGTTGGAAGTCACCCTTAGAGTGTCTGTTCCCATTGCCCAGACCAGTTCTGGCTTCTATCCCAGACCAGGCTGCTCAAGGTTTTAGTGCAGTTCTGAAAATCTCCAGCGATGGACTGTTGGTTGAACATTGTGGTTGAACATTGGAACAGGTTGCCACAAGAAGCTGTGGAGTCTCTTTCTTTGGAAATACTCAAAACCCATCTGGACATGGTCCTGGGCAACCTGTTGTCACTGACCCTGCTTAAAAAAAGGGGTTGGGCTAGAAGGTCTTTAGAAATCCCTGCTAATCCCAACCAATCCATGATTCTGTGAGGTTTCCCAGCCTCTCAGAGGCTCTTTTCCCATGCTCCACCACTGTCATGGCAAAACCAGTTTTCATTTTTCAGGTGGGAATTTCCCTCCCTTCACCCTGTAACTGCTGTTTCACGTCCATCTACCATGCCTTGCTCAGCAGTCTGGCTCCTCATCTCTATTTTCCCCTACTTGAGAGTTAAAAGAAGTCATTTAGATTCCCCTTGACCTTCTCCACGATGAAAAAACTCTTCCAGGCTCTTCTCATTCATCACATCCCCCAGGTTGGTGGACCCCAAACTACCTTCATGGCCCTCACTCAAATTTGTCAACATCTTGCTTATGCAGGAGGACCCATACAACATTCCAGAAGTTGTGTGCCACATGGAAAGGAATAATAACTTTCCACAGCCTTCCCAAAGCAGGCAGCATTTTACCTGAGCATCATTTGCTGTCACCACACCTGTCCAATCCTGCCAGCAGTCTGAGATGTGAGTTCAAAGGTGGTTGAAGCAAGGTGAAATTAATCTCCATCTCCAAAGGAATAATTGATGCTGGGCTGGGTCCAGTTTCTCCTCAATCACTCTGGCGTCTCTCTGGGTGTGCAGGGTTTACCTAACACACATGTGCAGCCCAAGGCAAAATCCTGATGCTGTCCTGAGACAGCTGGCAAAAAATCTGATATATCTGGAAAACTTGGATGTAACGTTGGCATGAGGAGCCAATGGAAACTTGCAGATAGAGGGAAATCGCTTCCAGTTACAGGCAAGGTCATTTGTAAAACATCTGGGGCAGAAGGAAGAGTAATTTATTGAGTTATTTCATCATTATTATTATTATTATTGCTGTTGTTGTTTCTACAATAACATTAACATGTTATTACTGTTATTTATTTGGCTGTAGCACAATGCGCATTTCTGCTGTGCACACCTGAAGCGCTCATCATTTTTTAACTACACCTCACAGTTGCTCCCACAGCCCCCTTTGCCTGGGGTGAATCTGCTTCCTGGGTTAAGCTTTCTTGTCCTGTGAGAGAGAGGGAAGACCTGCACAAGGGAAATAGGTAGATTTGAGAAAGCCAAGCTTGCCAAGCAAAGTAAACTCTTTATATCGCTTCTGGTATTTCAGGAAGGAAAATGCTTGGAAACAATTCAGATTTTTCCAGCTGGAAAGAATAGCTGCTGAGCTCGTGGAGGAATGAGGCAACAAGCACAGCCTTCCTCTGGCAACAGCTGCCCAGTGCCTTGACTGAACAGGGAATTTGTGGAGTGATCAAACCAACCTGAAGAGGAATCAGGATGCTAAAACCCGGTGGGTCATGGTACACTTTTCATTAGGTGGATCTGGTTCCAACCCCTGTACCATGAGCTTTAAAGCCATTAATCATAAATCAAAGCACTGAGAAGGTCAACAATTTCAAAATTCATTGAATTTGTTGAATTTTGAAATCTAAGCAATGCCTGCATTATTGCATAATTTACCATATGCAGAGGTAATGGGGACCTCATGCCTGCTGGGAAAGCTGAAGGCTTTTCCCAACACAGAAAATCACATTTACAAGCCTGTTTTCTTCATGTGGCCCCACAGGACTGTGCTTCCTTCTGGGTTTCCACGTAGGGGATCTCAGATCAGCCCTCTGGGCCAATATACCAGAATATCATTGCAGAGGATAACACAGAATGCAAAACCCCTGAATTATGGACAATCTGGAACTGTGGGCAAGCAGGTTCCTGAAAGGGCTGCCTGTGTGGTTCGGGCTCTTGGGGTCACACGAGGGTTTTCTAACACATAAGGGCCTGCTGGGGGTCACTGGCCCATTTCCAACGTTAATGTGGAGTTCAGGATTAACAAGGTATCTGGAGGACTAAAGATCACTTATTCTCCCCCCACATCTCCACTACATACTGCCACAAGTCCCTGCCACCTGTCCCAGGATCTGCCACCTCCACACAACAGTTTTAGACCTAGAACTTGTGGGGGAAAGATGATCAAAAATACTTGCTGGAAGGTAGACCTTAACTCCCAAGTGACTTCAGTATTCTGGACTTTTCCCCTCTTTCTTCTCCAAGAGTGAAAAAATCCAGTCTGAACCCCCACCAGATTCCAATGGGATTTCATGCCTGCTGACTGCTGAGATGAAAACAGGCTGCCACGGATTTGGCTGGAGCTGGGTTCATCTGTCATTAAGTCTAAATCTGCCCTGAGGCATCTGTGGCACTTAGATCGCAGAGCTCGTTTCTGTCACAGCCTACTTACTCAGAGATTGGCCCTCAAAGTAAGGCTAACTGATTAGGAACGGGTTTAAATACTTACCCATTAGAAAGAGGAATTAAAATGGAATTTTTTGGTCTTCTCAGACGTTTAAATTATATAAAGGCAGAAAATTCTGCAGTCCTTGACGTAGAAATAATAAAAGATTAAGAAACACTTAGAACAGACATGGTGGATTGCAGGGACACATTAACATGAAATATAGAGGACCTGATATTCAGCTGGCAAACCTAGATATGGCTCCACTGGGTTTTGGGGAGCTGCTTCCATCAGCTAAGATCCAAATCAGGTTTGATAGAGGCTGGGGTACAGGTTTTGTAGCCAGGAGGTGTCTGAGGGGCCACACTGGGTGATGGTTAAAGTAATAAATTCAACCCCACACTCACCCTTTGTGGTCGTGGCTCTTCCAAGAGCAAGGTGGGAGAAGCTGCACAAAGCAATGGTGCTGCAGTTTGTGATCTGTGTAAATCAGAAGATAATGTCCTTTGCTTGAGGGCTGTCTTTGAGGTGTCCTGATAAAAAGGCAGCATATAAAAACTAAATGACATTATCATTTCTTTCTCACGGTGTGTGAACCTCTACAAAACTTCACGTTGCTCTTTGTGAGCATTATATGTGTACCTTAAACACTTGCTGTGTTTCTAAAATTTATACAAAAGGCAGGAAAAGACTGAACAACTTTAGGAACTAGAGCTCTTGTAATTAAGAAAACTCCAAAAGATTTAAGATCCCTGACTTTGTCAGACTCTCTTCTTACATCAGACTCATGTATTTAGCGCAGTTCTGTACTTACAGTACAACTTTGAGGTGATATTGAAGAGATCTCATTGTTTCATTGTTGTTTGGGGGTTTTTTTCACTCATTTATGGAACCTGTAGTTGCTCTGACCATAATCTAAACCCACCATGACATTTCTAAATACACTTCAGAAAAATAATCCTGAAAAGAATATGTTCCTATGTTCCTGGTGCTGATTAAAGCCAAGCTCAGGTAATCCCAATTAACCCCGTTACCAGAACCTGCAGAGCACTGCCCTGTGGTGACCAGGCCCCAATTTTTTCTTTACAGCAGCCTCAAGTCAGCTGCCAAGAGTAACTTCAGTTCCCATCTATCAAAGGTGAAATAGCAGCCCTCTGCCCTTGGCTTTTTGGCTCTTCAGCTGTACGGGGAATCGAGCCAAACCTAACAAATGGAAAGATTTGAGCCAGGAAATAAACACAGAATAGACCCTGCTGTTGCTACAGGGGGAAGAGGTGCTCAGTCATCCCAGCCATGCGTGACACAGTGGCACTGTCAGGGACAGCCCCCGAGCTGCCTGGGCTCGGGTTTGGACTGGGGTGGGCGTCTGTCTGCAGGAGCAGGTTTGGGGGAGTGGAGAGTGGCTGTCAGCTTTGAAGAACAGCCACCAACTGTCTCCTGTGCCAACCTGCTCACACCACCATCAAATGTGTTATTTTGGGATTGAGAGCTACTCTGGTGGAACCATCTGTCCCAAGGGAGTGAGAGGGGCCATCGGCCTCTGATGGTTGGTGGTGGTGGCACTGGGAATGACCACTGGCAGAGGCAGCTGGCAGTCTCTGGGTGGAAATAGTGTTGGGAGGAGGGTGTCAGTGCTGGCCTGGAAATGTGCCTGCAGTGTAATGAGCTCTAACCCAGCTGGGTCAGAGCCAGGGGGGCAGGTGGCTCTGTCCATGGTGGTGCTGCATGGAGCTAACTAAGCAGGAGGGTTTGGCCATTATGGACAGAAACACTGACAGGAGAAGTGTCCTGCTGATGGGAATGAACAAGTCAAAACCCAGGAGATGCCCTCTGGTGTTTGCTCTACAAAGTGGTTGTTAATGCTGACACGTCAGCAGCCGGCCTTGTGCCAGGGCTTCAGCAGGTCCCCTCCCCACAGCCACTCTGACCTCCTGCCCTCACCTTATCCCTCTGTTTTCTGAGCATATTTCATCTGGAGTTGTTCTTGCAATATGCCTGCATCCTTTAATAGCCCTCTTTTTAATCCTTTATTCCCCAAACTTCTCTTATTTTCCCATTTTTTCCCTTTGTAGTATTCTTTGTAGTGTAGGACTGTTGTAACAATGAGTGATTATAGATGTTGTTGAGGAAAAAAACATGGTGGAAGAAATGGGGTCACAGTATGGCAGGTGTGAAACTCTCTTTCCAAGCTCAGGAATAAGGACCTGGAGTCTCCTTCCTGACCAAATTATGGCAGATGGTGCTGGATGTCTCCTTTTGGCCACAGCTACAGTGTTCAGAACACTAATTCATGTTTGCACTGGTCCAGAACATGCAAACCAACGTTGGGTTCACATATTCAGTTTGGGGGGTTGGAATGAGATGATCTTTAAGGTCTCCTCCAACCAAAACAATTTTGTGATTCTATGAACCAAGCTTTAAACCAGCTGTTAATCTGGCTTTCTAAACTGCAGGAAGATCTGCCCTTTTCCAAGACCTGCTGTTTCCAGGACCACCTTTGAGAGAAGGTCACTGGCCTGGGCTGGGTTGAAGAACCAGCAGTTTGGCCAGAAATCAAAATCCAGACCAGGGTACAGCGTGTCCTTGCCACAAAGGGCAAGATCACAACTTCTGAAGGCCATTTCTTTCAGTTTAATATTTCACTGCACTCCAGCTAATACAAATTATTTAAAGTGTCTCTACTGAGGGCTTTTGTGCCTTCTTCTTCCCTGTATAATTAAACAGTCATGTAACCTGACATTTATTTGTATAACTGCTTGCTGGAGAGGTACTAAAAGCAGAATCAAAGGCTGTGTACAATGAGCTCTGGAGCAAGGACATGGTGTCTGCAGGGCATGGCTCAGAACTTGCTTAATCCTCAGAGCTCTGTTACTCAGCATGTGAGGCTCTTTATCCAGATTTTACAGATGTCAGGAATTGAAATTCATCCATGAAATACCTTGACTGAGAACTCCTGGTACAGGGTTTTGGCTTAGCTGAGGATTTCTCTTCTCCTTGTGGTGGATGTGGGTGTGCCAGCTGTGTCTAGACTGGGGAGAGATGAGAGGATGACTTTCAGTTCTGCCTCTTTATGTAGGAGAAAATGCATTTCTTAACGTTTGATAGAGAGGAGTGTAAGACCCAAATGAACCTTTCCTGGATCCTCATCCTGGCTGTGACTCCAGCAATGTGTGTGCTGTTTGCCTCCCTTCAGAGTCACTGAAAGGTTATCCGCTGCTTTTTTGCACTTTCCTCTCTAATTAGCCAGAGGCCACATTAAAAACTGCACTGGCTCCAGTTTGAATCAGGAAGTTTAGAAACAGTATGTTCCAAAGATCCCCTCTTTCCTTTTTCCTCAGCCTTGACTTTTGGTTTTCATCTGGGTTTTGGGGGGTAGTGGCTTCTGGAGATGTTTGGTCCTTAAGATGCTCTGAAGGCTGGAGCATCTCTGCTCTGGGGACAGGCTGAGAGAGTTGGGGCTGTTCAGCCTGGAGAAGACAAGGCTCTGCGGAGAGATTATTGTGGCCTTCCAGTACCTAAAAAGGGCTCATAAAAAAAAGGAAGAGCAGCTTTTGACACAGGCAGATAATGATAGGATGAGGGGGCACAGTTTTAAACTAAAAGAGGAGATATTTAGATTAGATTTTAGGAAGAAGTTCTTTACTTAGAAGGTGGTGAGGCCCTGGCTCAGGGTGTCCAGAGAAGCTGTGGCTGCCCCATCCTGGAAGTGTCCAAGGCCAAGTTGGACGGGACTTGGAGCAGCCTGGGATAGTGGAAGGTGTCCCTGCCCCTGGCAGGGGTTTGGAACTGGATGATCTTTCAGGTCCCTTCCAACCCAAACTATTCTCTGACAATCTTGGCAATAATGGCCATGAAATAATGGAGTCCAGGACCCCAAGAGGAGCACACTATAAACTCTGGATTTAAGGAGAGTGGAATTCAATTAGAGTGGTATAACTTTTTTTATTCTGTCTCTAGATCTGGACTTTGTCTACAGAGCTGAAACTTTTTCTGTTAAAAAAAAAAACCAAACAAAAAAAACAACAAAAAACCAACCAAGAAAGGAGGTCACAAATACTTTTAATTTCCCAAGATGTGTTTCTGCTCTCATGAGAGGGAGTGTGTGAGCCCTGAGCTGTGAGCAGAGCTCCCTAAAGCTGTGAGACAAAACTGTTCACAGTGAGAGAAGCGGGCTAACTCATCCATAAATTCAAGTGGTAAGCGCCAGATATTTCTTGAAACCTCTTCCGTGACTGTGAGTTCACACATTTGTGCTTCCTTGAGCTTGCAGCGTTAGTGTGAAGTGAGTGGCCATGGGGATTAATGAAAAGCTAAGCAGGGACATTTCTAGAGGGGAAGATTCCTTCCTAATGCAGTTACTTGCGGTATGCTGAGGGTGTGATAGTTTGGTTGCTATGGTGATGAGCAGATTATAGAATTATATAGGTAGATAAACAAAGTTAGGTTTGTGTTAAGGTTTTTAAGTGGCTGAGGAGCTGGGAGTATGTTTAATTCAATCTCAGCAGCTCCTCTGCAGCTCAATCTGCTAGAGCCCCTGTGTCAGAGCATCTCTGAGAGTGGATTAAGCCCAAACAATTGGAAATGTTTCATTATTTTGGGATTCAATGGGATGTGTCGCTGGATATTTTGAGAAATGAGCAAGGAACTAATTTTAGAAGTTTAAGTATCAAATAATCCGGTTAACTACATGCCAGTTTATTGGATTTCCAGCCCTGGGCAGAATTATGGAAAAGCTGATATAAGATTTGATTAGTGAAGGCACAATGCAATTATCCCATGTGCCAGCGTGGCTTTATTGAGCATAGGTCTGTTGGACACTTGATCAAGGGAAATTGGAAAGCTTTGTGCATAAATACTCCAAAGCATCTTTCAAATGTTTTTAATTAATATTGAGCAATATTTTGGACAATAATGAGCAATAGATCATGTGAATAGATATTCTTACCCTTAAAAACACTTTCAAATGATTAAGAACTAGGGTGACAGCATTCCTGTCGCTAATGAAACGACTTTTTAGATGCTTTACTGGCGTTTTACAAGATTGGCTCTGAGCCCAGCACTATCAACAGTGTCATTAATGATCCCAAAGCAAATATGCAATTGCAGTCGATAAAATTTGTGGGTGTCAAAATGATGAAGCACCTATAAATAATAATGAAGACAAGACATTTAGAGAGGGCAATTCTGACTGCTTGTCAGCAAGCCTTGTGCAAATGGTCTTTTTATTGCAGACAAATGCAGTCTGCTGCCTCTAAGAACGCAGGTAATTCTTGGAGAATAAATAGAGTCTTTGGAAAACAATGACTCTGAAGACAATCTTGTGGGTGTAAATCTGAGTTCAGTCTGCCCTGGTAGTCACAGACTGGAAGTTGTTTGTGTGGTTTGGAAGGAGGTGTCTGATCAACATTTTTGGTGTTTTGGGAGAGGAGCAGTTGGGTAAAAAATCCCCTTAACTGGGAGCCCTGGTCAGACCCACATGATGTCTTTTGGTGTCAGCATACAGATAAACTAATCAGGGAGGAGAAGCAATACATAAGATTATTAGAGGGCTGGGGAAAGCACTTTTAGTAAGTGATTTAATGAGCTCAGTCTCTTCAGTTTGTCAGAAAGATGATTGAGAGGTGACCTGATTGCAACCCAGAACTGCAAGTTCCAAAAGAAAGGGCAAAGTATTTAAGAGGTTATTAAACTAATACAAAATATCAAGAACCAATGTTGGATGAAAGAAAAAATCTCGGGCAGCAAGGCCCCTGGTTTTTTACCCCAGAAGAAGAAATTATCAGCCAAGGAGCTGAGGGACTGAACTCTTGAAGTCTCAAAATGAGCTCCAGATACTCTGTGTGAGAAATGCTGTTCCCAAGAGTTGCTGGGCTGTGACCCAGGGCAGCAGTGAATTGACAGATGCTTGGAAGTGACGGGTGATGGGTGATGGGTGACAAGCCCTGTCTGGTGTTCACGCTTCCAGAGCCTTTGCACTGCAAGCCCTGCTTGAAGTCCTGGCCCAGGATCCTAAAACAACATGAGCGTTTTTGGGCAATGTCACCACTGCTGTAGCTGTAGCTTGTACAAAGAGTTTCCACAGTTCATTAGAATTGCTTAGAGGAGTGCAGTGAACGGTTATATCATCACATTTCATCCTAAAACAGCTTCCAAACCCACAGAGGGGGAAAGCCATGTGTGAAGCACCTGCCCACAAGCAGCAAGCCAGACCTGGGACCCCTCTTGCCCACATAAACCACCATCAAGCCTGAATGCACCCGCAGGCTGCAGGCAGCCTGAGGCCTCTGGACACCTTTCTCCTGCACATGTCCAATCCAGGTCACCAGCTTGGTGCTCATGTGCTGCTGCTTAATGCTTCTCTCCAAAAGCAGAGAGGCTTTCAGACACTATTTCATTTTATATATCCGTGTAAAAGGCTTCTTTTTATAGCTGAAGCTGCTCAGCTTCACAGCAGTGCCAAGCTCCATCCTCCTATCTCATTGCTCGTTCCCCGGAGCCTGCATGTAAAACCTGCCTGTGCGCTGCTCTTAATGTAGTCACAGTCTGTTGCACTGTGTTAACTTGTGAATGCATTGTCTGGCAGGCTCGTTTTCATGCTGAAAGAGGAGAGGAAGGAGAGGGGAAAGGAGGGGAGGAAATAGCGTTAATGGAAGGAGCAAGATGGGAATGGCAGGAATCAGTGTAAGCGATCTTTCTTTGCTGCACAGCTCTGGCTTTTGGCAGAGCTCCCCCAGCTGTGGTTCAGGGCAGACTGGTGACTCTGGTGGCCTTTCAGTGACTCTGGTGGCCTTTGGATGAGACTCTTTGTGCTGAGGTTGAGTCCTACATTCCTGCAGGTAAATCAGGTATTTGGAGCATCCACTCAAGTGCACATCTGCTCCCCTGAAGGACCACTGGGTACGACTCCACCTACCAAACCCAACCCGCTCCAGGTCATGGAGTATAATGACTGTGCTCTTTTGTGCTGGAAATAGCTTAGAACCATGGAATCTCCTGAGTCGGGCCCACAAGGTTGAGTCCAGCTCCTGGCCCTGCACAGACACCCCAACAATCCCACCCTGTGCCTGGGAGCAGTGTCCAAACACTCCTGGAGCTCTGGCAGCCTTGGGGCTGTAACATTCCCTGGGCAGCCTGTTCAGTGCTCCAGCACCCTGTGGGGAAAGAACCTTTCCCTAATATCCAACCTAAACCTCCCCTGACACAGCTCCAGCCATTCTCTCAGGTCCTGTCACTGTCACCAGAGAGAAGAGATCAGTGCCTGCCCCTCCTTCTCCCCTCGGGAGGAAATGACACACAGGGCTGAGGGTCAAGGTCTTAAACATGGGTTTGGAGAGAATTCAAGAGGACAGTGAGCAGGACATCCTTGGTGATGCCTGTTGCTCCTCACAGGCATCCAGGGAGCCGGTTGATGCTATCCTGTCATCACCTCCATCTTCTCCATCAGCTCTCCTTCTCTTGGTGCTTAGAGGACAAGTTTGCCAGGCTTGGGAAGAAGTCAGTGGGTTGATACCAGAGTTTGGGGTGGAGAGAAGGTGAGAGGAGAGGGGAGGGAAGCAGCAGAACCAGGATCAGGAGGTTAGGGAGGGGCCAGAGAGAAGGACCACAGCTGGGAACATCCAAGGTTTCAGCCTGGAGCAGAAACAACCCCAGCAGCTGAACCGTCTGCCACAGGCACCTTCAAGTGTGGAGGTAAGAGGACAGTAAAAGTTCAGAAAAGGCCCAATCCTTCCCTCCATCCCCCAAGGAGACACTGGGGCATGTGCTTATAGCTTAAAAAAGAGGATGGAGGAAATGGAAAAAGCTCAGAGTGATTTCAGTGGATCAGTCCCACAGGCAGTTTTAGAGACACATCAGCTGCAAAGACTTCAAAGAGCAGCATTTAGGAGGGGCACATTACACACAGCTTTGGCCTCAAGCTCTCTGCAGGGTGATCCAGCAGCTTTATGGCTTCTATAGGCTCAGAGGCGAGGCTGGGGGATTGTCATAACCCAGCACAGGGTGGACTTTTATGTGCACCTTGTTGGGAAGGGGCCAGTTCTCCCAGCACAGCTCCAAAACAACGAGTCCCTTCGGCAAAAACTTGGCTCTCACCACTCTGTTATTTTTATTAGTTTCCTAAAATACTGAGCACTTCAGAGGAGAAACAGATGGGCAAAGATACCCGGTGCTACAAGCTCTCGTTTTAATGTTAAATATAATGCATATTTTGGAGAACGAGTAGAAAAGACAGCTTGGAGGTTGCAAAGGACAGTCTTTGCGGGAACATAACAACATCTGTGTGCCGTTGCTGCTCTGTCATTTTATCCACTTAACTACCTGCTTTGTGTTTTTTCTAATTCACTTTAAGCCAAAAACTACAGGATTTTACATTGAAGGCTTAAGGTCAGAGAGCTACTAACAGACACAGCTAATTTATACCCTCTAAATATGACCTTAACGTGGGAGCTCTGAGACAGGATACAGTTTAGCCTTTAGGCACTTAATTTTCCCCAGAAACCTTTCTAAAGCTGGGATGGTTATAAAGGTATTACCAAGGTTCATGACCTTTCCTGAGAAAGCTGCATCCAATTTGAAGCAAACCTGGGCAGTTCAACAGGTTTGCAAGAAACTGGAGCTCAATTGAAACTTCATGATTCTTATTAACATTGCTTTTTGTAAACCTATCTCTTAAGGAAATCCTGGTAATGGTTTTTTGTGCTAAAAATCAAAGAAAGTGGTAACACCAAAACCCGGTGAGTATAACTATAACTTACATAGTCCAGACTTCCTGCTTTTAACTTTGGGATCCAAAGTTTTTAGTGAAGTTTGACTATTTCATAATACTATTTATGAATCCACTACAGTAACATGTGTTGAACAGTTCAAGAAAATTATATTCTGGGCAATACAGAGAGCTGACAACTATTTCCAGATGGTTCAAGACACCAGATGTGGCATTTCCTCTGTCGAGATAGAGGGCACACAGAGATGAAGTGAAACCTCACAGGTTCTCACAGAAAAATCTGTGTTAGATTTGGGAGTTAATTCTGAGTCTGGTGTGTTAAATCCACAGGGTTGTTGTCAGCTGGAGTGTTTGCAGGCAGGCCAGCATGTGGGTCTGTGTATAATGTGGGAAATCTGACACTTTCAGGAAGGATTGGGCTTCATTCTCACCTGGTGTAGACAGATCCAACATTTCTGGTTGTACTGAGCATCAACAAATCCACAGCTGTGATAAAGCCTCACATTCCGTTCAGTCAGAAAGCCCAGGAAGAAATTCAGGGGATCTCCAGTGAAACCTGGGCTTGATCAGGGCCCCATCAAACCTTGAGTGTCCTTGTTTGCTAAAGCAAAGGCATCAAGATGTCACAGGGGGTCACTGATGGGGCAATATCAGTCACATTGAGCATCTCATCTGTGACTTCCCTGCTGTTTCACAGCCATTGCCAGTGGATGCTGCAATTCAAAGTACTTGAAGCTGTCAGAGCACTCTCAGTGCTGAGGTACTTCAAGGACTGATCAGCTGGGACTCTTCTCTTTAATTGCTTTTGTGCTGTGTTTTTAAACAGTTCTTCGCCTGGCCCTGGCTGTTCTCCCTCCAAGGTGGAAGTTCAGCTCTCAGAGGCAAAGCAGCAGCCTTGGCCTCTCGCTCACAGTCCTCTCTCCTGTCTCCAGGCAATGCTGGAGATTGGCAGGCAGGAAAGTGCCGTGCCTGACTTCCCACCAGCAAAGGCAGCAGCCTCTGGGGGCTTTGTTCTGTCCCTGGCCCTTCCAAGAGTGCTGCAGTGGGATCTCAGCAGCCTGAAGACTGCAACAGAGCCTTTCCCCATCACAGTAACGCTGGGTTCAGTATAAGCCCCACAATCCATAATAACTCTGGGAAGGATGTCAGAGAATCAGAGAACCGAGGAAAGTTTTGGGTTGGAAAGGGCCTTAAAGATCATCCAGTTCCAACCCCCCTGCCACGGTTTGGCAGTTCAGCTGATCAGGTTTAAAGTCTGATTTAGGGTGAGCTGAACAGGGCTGCAGGTTGCAGTGGGATCAATTCACTACAGTCAGTACAACCCGAGCTCAAATACGAGTTAGGGCAGCCTGACTGGCACTAAAAGATCTTCAGGAGTGAAGCGGAGATAAAGAGGAAATGAATCAAACACCTCTCTCTAATCTACATGCCTAATACCTTTTAATCCTGAAGTAAACCTCCTTAAGGGATTCCAGAGACCTGACTAAGCACCACTGGAGGGTCAGGGATGCCTTTTAGCAGTTCAACACCTCCCTTTCAGCAGGTCAACACCTGGTAAATTCAAGTGTGAACTCACTTGGTGCTTCTGGTCCAGCTCTCACACAAGTGTCCTTTTCAACGGCATCACCTTCCACTTCATGGGGAAAGGGAGGATGGGAATGAGGCAGCTCTGTGCTTATCCAAGTGAAAACATAAGGATCTGAGCAGTGACAAGAAGCTGAACGGCCTTTGATTCTTGGATTGATTTTTGCTCCTCTCAGTACTGCCACTCCTAAATTCCCCGAGCTCTCACTGCACACAAAGATTGATGCTCTGCTCTTTCTTACCTGCTGGGTGCCAAAACTCTGGGAAAGCACTGGCTGTGGAAAGGAGCTGAGCAGTGCCCTGTAACACCCCTACAGTGCTGTTTAATGGTCACCTGCCCTAATGCTGGGTTTGTCCCTAGATGTGGCCATGATGGGTCTGGGCACTGTTTTGTTTGTGCTCTAAAAGCTGTTTTTCTCCCAGATTCTCTTTCTTTTTCATTGTTGAGTTGGCTTCTTGTTATTTGAGCAGCAGTAATTTTGTGACAGATATTAAGGAATCTCAGTGTAACACACCTTTGGGACAGGAAGGAGTAACAAAACACAACTTGAGCTGCAGGAATGGTAACTCCACAAGAAACACCCTTTTTTAATAGCCCTCTTCATTTTCACAAGAGATTTATGATGCTGGCGTGTCCTGACAAGAAAAGAAGATTCCAAAAGAAATTCAGCTGTGGTTCATGAAGATAAATCTATGAGTACAAATGTTATTTTCCTGCAGGACACACTTGGGAGGAAAAAGGCAGGTTGTTTTCAGGGAGCTGATGGCAAGTGAATTTCCCATTTGGGTAAGTGCAATATAATTGTGTGTTGGATGCCAGAGGAGGAAGGGCTTTGCATTTAAAATTAAAGGTGTTGTCTTGAGGGGTTAGAGCATCCAAGCACTCTGATCCTCCCACTTTCTGGAATTAACACCCAAAGGGACAAATGGTCACTTGATCCTGTTTGCTGTTTTTTCTTCTTATTATTATTCCACTGACTTGACCAAGAGATAAACAAGTGTTAATTTAATCCAGCACCCATTATGCCTGAAATCTGTGCACTGGAGAGGCATAAAAAGATGCCATATGGGTCCTTTCTCACCTTATGACCTCTCTGAAGTTCTGTGCTTTGCACATGCATCTTCCAGTCAATTTATTACAATCGTGTTTTATAGATGTGAAACCCAGCACAAAATCAAAGAGCTTGAACAAAATTGCTTGGGGTGATTCTGGTAACAGAGAAACTCCAAGTATGTTACAAATGTGGGTGAGTTCCACCTCAAAGTGCTTGCAATGAGGAAATCACTCAACAAATACATAATGATGGAGCTTGGATAGAACTGGAAGGAGGTCTAAAAACTGAAATTGCTGCTGTTAATATTATAATTGGGATATATTTGCAAATACAACTGAAGCTGACTCCTTCCTGTCTAGAATGCCACCT
The DNA here is from genome assembly GCF_000691975.1 of Corvus brachyrhynchos. Taxonomy (NCBI): domain Eukaryota; kingdom Metazoa; phylum Chordata; class Aves; order Passeriformes; family Corvidae; genus Corvus; species Corvus brachyrhynchos. The sequence continues at coordinate 2,701,366 of NW_008246064.1, forward strand.
GGTTTAGGAACAAAATTGTCTTAGAGTGGGAAAGAAGGGAAAGAAATCAAAATCTGGTTTTGTTGGACATATGAACTGACCATGGATGCTGATACAAACTACTGAATTCTGAGTTCTTTGGGGCTCCTGTTGTATTTTTATAGAGGCCCTGTCACGGCCACCCCTGTGCTGGCAGTGCTCCCAGGTGCTTCAGGGCTGTCTCAAACCAAAGCAGAGAAGGCCAAGGTAAGTTCTACATCTTGCTGTATCCATGGATCCACAAAGTTTCATCCAGCTGGATAAGAGGAAGGTGGTGATGGGCAGACAGCTGCTGGAACCCAGTTTCTGATGATGACCACTACTCTGTTAAGAGCCATTGTGTCTATTTTGTATGGCACTGGTTGTTTCTCCGAGGGAAGCTGGCACTGGCACAGGAGATCCCCACATCCTGTCATCTTCCACAGCCCTTCCAGAGATCTTCAACCCTCTCTGTAATAAGGTTTTTATAAGGAAGGCCCCCTTGCTTTGTCCTAAAGGACATGAACCCACACTGCAGGTGGGCTGCCCTACCCAGTGCCACGATGTGCAAATTTGGCTTTGGTTCCACTTAGAAAAAAGGTGAATTTCACTTGTCTCAGGTGGAAATGTTTGCTGCCAGCTCCAAATGTGGATACAAGGCAAAGTGACACCAAAGAGAATGCCTGCTGCTGTTTAAATCCCCAATTTAAACACACCCTGACTGTTTGCAAGCCCACAGTTAATGGGCTGATGTCAAGAGGTGATGATCAGTGCGCCTGCTCTGCTGAAGTTGCCTTGTTACTTATAATTTGTGTGTTTTAAACTTGAGACAGTATCAGTGAAGTTAAACATGTTGATTCAGTGGAATCTGGTACCCAGCAGAAATGTATCTCTTGGATGAAGCACTCCAAAAACAAATTAACAGCTTTTCTTTGACATTTCCTGCTGGCTAATAGCAAAATCCAAACAATAATATTCGGTTTTGTCAGAATGAAATAGCTGGCACCAGTGCAGCCTGAAAATGAATTTAAAAATGTTTTCCTTAGGATGAAAAATTCTAATCTTCAGCGACCTCATTCATACTTTTTAATGATAACTTGAATGAAAATCAGAATGTTGCAGCAAGCCCTACATACAAAATCTCTGTTTAGCTGGTGAATGTGAATGTATTTGAATGCCACAATGGAATAATCTGATTTTATTAGTCACTCTGTGGAGAATATGATAAATGCTGAAGTCTAGCCAAGTTCTGTTAGTGCTGATGGGCTTATCTGGGCTTAGTCTGATCAGTGTCTTAAATGTGCCAGAGAGATGCAGAGAATTCAAGGCTCTGACCTAATTTGGTCTATTCCACCTGGACTGCACTTGCACACGTTTGAGCTCAGGGAAAGATTTAACAATTTATCAGTGTGCCAATTAGAGATAGTTTTGCAATGTCTATTTCCATCACTTTGGACCAAAATGTTGTCAGATTTGCACAACTCTCAGCCTCGATTCAGCTCAGAGTGAAAATTCACAATCTGCTCCGGGGCCCAGATGCTTCCCTCTGCCTTTGGCACCGTGAATTCCTTCTCCTGCTTAAAATACTTCCCATGTTCCCACAGACTCTTTCAACTTGCTGAAAGTTTGTTGAAATCTGGATATCCCAGAATGCTCAGGCAGACCTTAAATAATCCCCATTTAACTCAAGGAGCAGAATTCCATGAGCTCCAGGGCACTCCAGGGCTGGACTCAGTTGCCTGGTGGCAATCTGGTGGCACTACCCCACACGGGGGGACCTGCGGGTGCTTCCAGGGAGGTGACAGGATTTAGGAGAAGTAGCAGAGGCTCCTGAGGCTGGGCAGGATCCACCCACAGTGCCTGAGATTACAATAGGTGCTAAACAGGGAGCTGAATAGGGCTGCACATTTCCACATTTTCCTGTTAAAACCTTTCTCCAAAGGTCTTTTCCCTCCCATCTCATCTTTTCTCTTTATTTGCTCATGAAGAGCTCGTGCAGCCAGATTTTCCTTTCTGCATCCCCTAACAGTGAAATTTATTTTCAGAGCCTGTAACTGGATCTGGCTGGGAACAAAGATGTTTGGGAGTGAGTTTACACTGGAGAGTTTTTTCCAGGTTTGTTTTTGGGTTTGTCTTTCTTAAATTATCAGTAGGACGAAACCATACCCCAGAATGAGGATATTTCATGCTTAAAACTTGACCAAATCTGGTTTTCACTCATAACTGTGTGATTCATCTGTAATTCTCTGGAAGTGAAGAGCAAGTGAGGTGGCAGCTCTGCCACCTGTTCTGCCTCTACCAGCTCATTTCTCTTGTTTCTTTTATTTGTGGTGAGTGCTAATTAGAGGCAGAGAGACACTTCCAGTGGGTGATTAATTCTTCTCCCTCCCATTTTAGCATCAACTGAACCTCTCCTTGGAGAAAGCTGCCTCTTTCCATTGCCTGGGAAACTCATTTAGGCCAAAGTCTAAACTTAGGGAAGATAAATTTCCTCTAAGTGACTGGACCAGGGTTTTCCAGGGGTCAGTGGCAGAGGAAGGAGTGAAACTTGTGCCTCCTGCAATCCAATGCACTTTATCAACCATTTCTGCTTGAAATCAGCCTAACTTATACACAGAGCACGATCAAAATGCTTAAAAATATCTTTCCGATGGCAATTCTAGTCTGGAGAGTGAAAATGAGAAACGTTGAGGATTTATTCATTTATATATTTGGTTTTTTATGTATTTTTTAACATGCCAGGATCATCTAAAGGAAAAAAAGTCTGTGGCAAAATAAAGGGGAAATTCCATTCAGGAAAGGAGTCTGATTCTATGTGGTATCAACATCTGGGTAAAAGAGAACTGATCGAATACCAGGCAATTTCAGTTCATTAATAATGTATGTGCACCCTCCAAAACACACTGTCATGGGAAAATTAGCAAATATGCCAACAAACTCATCAGGAGTGCTGCTGTAATTGAGTAAAGGATCCTGTTGTTCATCTGAAACACAAAACTAATTCAGAAAGAAACGTCACAGCCAGGCACTGAGGATGGTGTGATTAGCACATCTAAATGTGCACTCAGACTCATTTCTGGGCTGACTCTTTTGACTTAAACACTCCCAGTTATCCCCTCATTCCTCAAAGGTGACATTCACACCTTCTTAATCATGTCTGGTTAAGCAAGAGTCAATGCTAAGGTGATTAATCAAAGCTGTAAGGCAGGAAAAAGGATCAATTTTATTACTTGCTGCAGTTCTCCCAGGCTGGCCCTACAGCCCAGCTCAGCTCTAATGGATATTGTCAAGTGTTGAATGTTGTCAGGTGTTGGATACTGGGATACCAGAGTTGTCCCTTTTCAATTGTAGAATTCATTTCTCAAATTCCAAAGTGATTTACTTAGAATTACAGAATCCCAGAAGGGTTTGGATTGGAAGGGACCTTAAAGATCCTTTAGTTCCACCCCCCTGCCATGGGCAGGGACACCTTCCACTATCCCAGGCTGCTCCAAGCCCCATCCAACCTGGCCTTGGACACTTCCAGGGATCCAGGGGCAGCCACAGCTTCTCTGGGCACCCTGTGCCAGGGCCTCCCCACCCTCACAGGGAAGGATTTCTTCCCAATATCTAAAGTAAACTTGCCCTTCTTCAGACCCATCACTCCACAGGAGTAAAATAAATGTCCCCAGCCATGGCTCTGCTATGGGAAACCAGCCTCCAATACCTGGTGGGTTTTAAACTGATCAGCTCACTACCCTGTATTCCTCAGGGACCAGATTTGGCAATGATACCAGAAGGAGAGCCAGTGAAAGAGAGAACCTGGAGGGAGAAGGGTTCTGCTTCGTGTTTAAATTACTAATTAAATTCCTGCTACTACTTCAGGCTTAAATATCTAGAATCCTCAGATAAAACCATAGAATCACAGGCTCATTTATGTTGGAAAAGACCTCCAAGACCACCAAGTCCTTCCTGTTGGGACAAACCTCTCCCCAGTCCTATCAAGAGAGTTGCAGCACTGTAGGAAGTCTGTGAGCTACTCCTGAAGTTGTGTGGGAGATGTTGCCCTGAACTATTATAGATGCCTGGTGGGATTTTTGCAAACTGTCTTTGAAGCTCTGCAGAGGCTTAACACGGTCAGTAACCAAGATTTAATCACGTCCAGTCCAAATTCTCACCTCTTCTAAGAAAAAAGACCTAATTGCAGTTCCTGGCCATCAAGCAAAGAGTCCTGTCCATATGAGAAACAGCAAGTAGTCCTAAAAATGCCTTGTTAAGGTCAACTCTTTGGCTGCTGGAAATTAGCACAGCTTGATTATTACTTACATGCTTTGAGTGTCAAACACCAGCTGAGACCCTGTAGGTAGAAGCTCCTTGTTCTTCTGGCTTTTTCTGGGCTGTTAGAAATGTGAGTGTCAAGCTGAGCAGAGTCTGCTAATGAAGGCATCTCTCTCTAGAGGGGGTGATGCCTTTCTGCTGAAAGAAATCTGTTCTGTGCACAGAGAGAACCCTCCTTGTTCTCCCTGATGTCCGGGTGAAATGGGTTCACCTGCCCCAGGGCCGGCAGCTTCCTGAGCCACTCGTGCATTTGCAAATGCTTCAGGTGGAGGGACAGCAATAAAATGCAGCCAGGAGCACTCAGGGGGAAGGAAATGAGCTGCCACCACCCCTGCATGCTCTGCAATGAAGTGGGACATCTGGACAGATCTGTGTCCCCACTGAGGGGATGTTACAGTCCAGCCACTAATTCCCTGGGGAATTAATTTTTATCCTTTTTTTGCTGGAATATACTGAATCAGAAATAACAGAAGATTTTTTTCCTTCCCACAGCCCTTGGTCTTGTGTTATCTTCCCATTAACCTTATTTTTTCATGATCCCAACTCACCCTATGGAGAAAGATCCAGAAATTTCCCGCTGCCAGTACCTGCAGCTCCAAACTGCCTCACCTCCTGCACATGGCAAATCTGAGCTCCTGACAGCATCACCCCTTGAAACCAAGGTAGGACTCAGTCTTAATTTCCCAGCTCATCTTACTGATTGCATCTTAATTAATTAGATCAGTAAATCATCCCATTGGATGCAAAAAATGCCAACACACGCAACCGTGATGGTTTACAAGTCTTAACCCATCAGGGCAGCTAAAAACCCCGAATAACTGCTCTATCCACCTGAAATTGCCTCTCCCATCTTGCAATGACTTTGCAATCTGTTCCCTCTGCTCTGGGCTGGCATCGTGCACAGTTTGTCACCTGCTCTTGCAGTGTATTTGGGAAGAAATCAAATGTTTCATGGGCAAAGAACTAGTAATCATATTTCCTATTGATTGGAAAATGCTGGAGCAATATTCAATGGAAGGTGTCTGAAAGGAGTCCCCAGCTGGTGACCATCACAATTAATGTACCACTGGGACCACAGTAATTAGGAGGTGCCACAAGACAACACAGCTCTGTGATCCAAATGGCTTCTGGTCAAATTCCATAAGGAGTCCTGTTTTGTCACTTGAGTGGAGAGAATTGGGAAGGGGTTATGTAATTAATTATCCCTTCTTCTCTCTCACCCCCACTCCCTGTGCTTGTAATGCAAATTCAAAGTGGGCCAAGAGAATGACTGGAGCTCTCATTTTTTATTGATTTATTTCATTTATTCCTACGGCTTAGTTTAGCATCCAAGGTTCTTACTGTATCACTGAAATATGATCCAGATTGCTTTTTTGTCCAAGGATTGATTACTTTTCGATGCATAGGACTGCTCTTCTGTGGGCCTTTGCAATCTTTGATTTGTGATTAGATTTGTGATCCAATATTGCAGATAATGAACCCCAGTGACACCATGGCTTGGCAGTGGCCACAATTTTGTTAAAATTCTTCAAATCCTTCCCAGTTTTCCTGAGATGACTTCAGCCATGGATGTCACCTTTTGTTTTCATGCTGTCCTTCTGGAAAAAGAGAGGACCATAAAGCTTCCAACTCCAGTTTTCCAACCCTTTTCCACAGAAGTGCTTAGTTCCTTTTGAAATATATTTTTATTATCCTGTGTTTTACATCTGGCTTATAGTTTTGAGCTGCCACACTGAAGGGAACAAAGCCTAAAGAAGTGACCTGCTGTCTGTGGTTGCACAAATTGCTTCTGGCCTCTCCAAAACACACTCAGACCTTGACTCTTTCCTGTAGCATTCCCTGATAATCAGCATCAGTGTTCAAAAATCTCAGAGGCTCAGATTTTGGGCCCGCAGAATTGCTGTACAGTTGCCTTAAAGCAGTTGTGAAATGGATTTTTGGTTGTCACAGCCTCAGAGGACTCTTTGGTCACCAGATCCAGCAGGTACATGAACAGCTTCCATTGGGTTTTCCCACTGCAAGGAGTTCCACACACCAGGCTCCCCTTCACCCTGGAGCTGTTGGGCTGCACACAGGAAAAACTCAAGGAATTTGACCCGTTAAGGCATCTTGAAAATTTATGACGCCTCAGTTACTTTATTTTCCATGGTTTCTGGTAATCTTGCACTCACAGAGGCCACAGAGAGGCTTTGCTGGCCCCATCCTCTCATGGTCTTTGTGGTGCATCTTTGCTTCAGAGCTTGGAGGGAATAACAGCAGTAGGTCTGTGGAGAAGCTGGGAAAACTTCCCTCAGCTCAGCAGCTTCCCCAAAATTCTGCTTTCTAGCAGACATCTCCAGGGAAGCAAGATTACTCTTGGTGACTCAGTGTGAAGAGGCTCTCAAGAAGTCCCAGGAAATGGTCTTTGAAGAGCTGGGAGCATCCAACAGCTGCAACGGAAAATGAGCACATTTAGCTTTGATGTGTTTTGATGCAGGACCAGTAATTTCATTTTTGGCATTATTATGGAAGCAAAACATGTATTAACAGGGGCATAATTTATTTTAAAAAGGAGAGCAAGAATGTTTACTGTCTTCCTGGTAATGCAATTGGGCTGTCCCACGATCATCTATCAGGCATGACAGCATCTCCCATTTCTATGCAGATTTGTTATCTAAGCAAATTTTCTGTAGGTGCAGAAGGGGAGGGGGTGTTCTTTCTTTCAGTGTACACCTATAATTTATTTAAATCAGAGCTTTCCTGCAGGGAAGTAAAAATAAAATCTTTGTTTCTGCTGCGTGACACAAGAAGAGTTTGCAAAGACAGTCTCGTTTCTTGTCTTCTGAGAGACAGCATTGGCAGGGTGGGACCTTCTGTGCCCCTCTGAAATTACCACACACTGAGGCTTTGATCAGTAGAGCCAGAACCAGGGTTTAGAGGATTTTTCCCTGGGCCTAAATATTCACAAAGGCCGTTCCAGTTGCTGACATTCCATTCTCTTGGGAGGTGAGGAGCAGGCAGAAGGCTGAGGGACCCTTTAGAATCACAGGAGCATGGAATCCTTAGGGTTGGAAAGTCATGGAATCATTAGGGTCGGAAAAGACCTTTAAGATCATCGAGTCCAACCCTTAACCCAGCACTGCCATGTTCACCACTAAACCCTGTCCCCAAGTGCCACATCCATGTTTTTGAACACGTCCAGGGAAAATGACTCCACCACCTTCCTGGGCAGCCTGTTCCAATGCCTGACCACCTTTTCAGTGAAGAAATTTCTCCCTGCTTAAGAGCTGTCCTCACACCCTGCTCACTCAGCCTCAGTTACCAAGCTGAATTCCCATAAAGCCCAACAGAACTTCACTCATTTTCTCTCCCACTTTTCACTTTCCCAGCGTCTCTGCACAAAGCCATGGACTTAAATCCTTGTGCAAGTAGTGGCAAAATTCCCATTGACTTCAGCAGGGCCAGGATCTTAGACCTAATATTGCCTGTAAATTCCCTTCTAATTAAATTAGTGGGCTGAACTGTTCTCAGTGGTGCATTGAGAAAGAAAAGTTCTTTCCACTGCAGGAAATGGCAAGTTCAGTCCTACGTCCTGCACTATTTATAGGGGACCCACATCCTCCATCCAGCCTTTAATGTTGGTGAACTTCCATGACTTCTTACCAATGGGAATCTCTTTCCACCTCAAGCTGCTGGAAAGGATTAGCCCATAATTAAATTTTTTCAGTGAAAGGCCATCTTCAGCATATGAAAAATCTGCCCTTTTGAGAACTGATCATTTCTCTGCTCAGTTACAGTGAACCTACAGACACTAAATCAGAATAATTACACAGTGATGCACATACTTCCATATCTTTTGCCAACACTGAGTGCATTAACAGGTTTAATTTTCTTTTGTGGCACCCAGTTTGGCTAGTTGATGTTATCTGGGAACCTTGCCCGGTGTGTAAGACATTCTGCGTCTGTCAAACAAGAAATACCTACAAACAAACTCATCCCCCTCTGTTCTGCGTATCTGAGCTCATGAAGAAAACGTATTCAGAGTGAGTATCCAGAAATCTGATGAAGAACACAAGAAGCCTGAGCCTTAACCATCCAAAACAGAGGAATTCCACAGATTTCTTCCTACCTTTTTTCCTCCAGCAGATGAAATATTTATTGCTCAGCAATTGCAGAAAGAGAAAGTGTTTTGCATGTTTTGCATCCCTAACTCCTATTTCCCTTGGCACAGATTAAGAGGGCAGCAGAATTACCAGGCAGTTTTAATGAGCCAAGAGGTCATAATTTATAGATCTGCCTTGAGAGACACAGGCCTTGCCATCTGCGCTGCACTTTGCTGGGTGTGAATCTTAGTTCAGGAAACCCCATTTCCCACTGCTTCAAGGCAAGCAATTTCCTTCTGCTACCTCGTGGCACCAGTTTCAGCCTGGCTCTTCATCTGCCACTCTTGGGTGCTGCCTTCAGAGCACACCTGGAGGCTGCAGGTACAGAAAGAAACACCTCATCAGTCTCTGGGAGCTTGTGTGAATTTTCCATGTTCATTTGACAGAATCCGTTCTCTTCAACCTGGATGTAGAGATGTAGAGAATGACAGAACCACAGAATATCCTGGGTTGGAAGGGACCCACAAAAATCACTGAGTCCAGCTCAAGGCCCTGCACAGGACAGCCCCAAGAATCCCACCCTGTGCCTGAGAGCATTGTCCAAACACTTGCTGAACTCTGGACACTGAGAGATATTCCCCTGAGCTCACCTGAAAATGTAGTCAGCCTTGCTGGTTTCTGAGAAAAAAAAAGCAGGGGCAGCAAGCAAATGTTGCATTTCAGAAGGTTTAATTCTGTATCGGATATTGGTGGATAAAACACGTGTGCAGTGTAAAGGAGGTCAGCAGGGTCTGTCCATATCATCCATTTCAAATTTGCTCACCAGAGATGTCATCCCAGATGACATCTGGACAGAGTGGTCAGAAGTCTCACAGCAAATTTTTGACAGATTTCACAGATTATTCGGATTTGGAAGGGGCCCACAAGGATCATCAAGTCCAACTCTTCGTAGAATGGCCCATATGGGGGTGGAACCCCTGACCTTGGTGTCATCAGCACTGCGCTCTGACCAACTGACTGTGCTGATACCACTGCAATTTATTTGTGTGACAATGTGTTCCCGAGGTCCCACACACCAGCACTCAGCTGTGTGCCCCCAAAATCTCAGAATCATAGAATTGTTAGGGTAGGAGAAGACTCTAAAAATCATCCAGTCCCACCATCAGCCCAGCGACCATGTGGTCGCTGGACTAATGGCGGGACTGGATGATTTTTAGGGTCTTCTAAACCCTAAAAACCCTGTCCCCAAGTGCCACACCCCACAGCTTTTGACCACCTCCAGGGATGGTCACTCCACCATTGCCCTGGGCAGCCTCTTTCAATGGCAGACCACCCTTTCAGTTAAGAATATTTTAATATCCAACCTCAACATCTCATGGCACAACCTCTCATTGTGTCACTTGTTATCTGGGAGCAGAGACCAATCCCCACCTGGCTATGCTTTGTAAACAATTTCTAAGGAAAATAACTGTTCTAATTCCCTCCTAAAGGAACATGAACACCCCATTCAGCTTCTTTAGAGCTGTGGCCTTTGCTGATGGCCAATGTTTGAAGAGCCAGTGGGAGCCAATTCACCTCAGGGTGGAACATGTTCCCAGTGGAATTGCCAGCAGAAACACAACTGTGCCAAGAAATGAGCCCGCCAGGCTTCTGCTCTGTGCGGACTCCGGGGCATCTGTGCACTCGGAGACTTGCTGGTATCTGATCCTGCTGGGAAAAAAAGCATGGAAAAAACAACAACCTCCATCCCAGGAGCTGTGTCCAGCCATACCATAACAAAAGTCCTCACTCTGAGGTAACGATTCACTTTCCAGCAGGTGACTTGGTAGTTCTGAAAAGCCCAGATTGCCCCTGGCTCAGCCATTCCCAGGAAGTCCATGGGCAGGTTTCCATCCCACAGGATGGAATACATCTTTCCCATTCCCACACATTGTCTGGTGCAAGGGAAGGCTGTGCTGGCATCAGGCATGGAGGTGACTTGTTCATCATTTCTCCTGCAGCACTCACAGAGCAGAAGAAACCCACTGGGTGCCGTGCTGTGTTATCCCAATTAAAATGTGGGGTTGTTTTCCCCAAAAGGAATTGCAAACCCCAAGGTGTACCCTCTCTTTCTCTTTAGCACTGGAGGGAGATGATGCTCTATAACCAATCTGCTCCTTTAAAAAAAGTTTTCTATGGGCTCTGTGGGTTCCTTGGAATGTTTTCTGTATTCTGTATTTATTTTTCATTCCTGCCTGCAGCTTCAGTTGGAGATAATTGCTCTTTCTTTGTCATCATGCAAGGTGAGCTGGCTCCCCTGTGTGCTTGAGGACCTTCAAAACCTTCCCAGCTATTCCAGGAGCAAGACAGAATGCATTGCAAAATAGTTACTTGCCACCCCCAGCAGAATTTGAGCACAGGAAATATAAAATGATAAATTATTCAACCCCTAGGTAGGCCAATTAAAGGGGGAAAAAACCCAACTCAGCAGCAAAGACTGTGCTGTTATAGCTGGGAAAGGATTTATTGAAAAAAAGGACTTTGGTGTCATCTAATTTTTGGAAATTAACAGTTGCAGTGGGACTGGCTTCGAACAATGTCCCTTCTTTTTGAAAGGAAACTTTGGTCTCCCTAGAATTGCATCTTGCATGTGGCAGTGTGAGGGAGCGGTGGGGGAATCATCCTGCCTTGCTCCCAGACAAGATTTGCTCATCAGCTGGAGATCCTGGTGCCAGTCAGTGTCAGCTCCAGGAACAGCTAAGAGACATCCCTTGATCATATGGATAAATGCACCCCAGGAATGGGCTGAGTTAATTGGGTTTTGGAAGTAACTCCAAAATGTTGGTTTGAGAAACTTGTGATGCAGGTGATTAAAATGTGAGTAGAAACAGGAGATGAAGCTTCTGGTTTGCCATCAGAGAGGTTAATATTATACTCTCCCTTCACTGAGAGAGTGGGTAAGCTTTGGAACAGACTCCTCCGGGAAGTGGTGCAGTCACCATCTCTGGAAGTGTTGAAAAAACCGAGTGGATGTGGCACTTTGTAATTTGGTTTAGTGGGCATTGTGGAATTAGGTCAAAGGTTGGACTCAATCATCCTGGAGGTCTCTGCCAACCTTAATGTTCCCGGGATTCTCTGAGTGGCTTAGCCATTTCCCTGTAAGCTGCATTCCAAAATCTGAGTGGTGAAATGGGCCCTTATTTCCCATCTGAGAAGCGAAGCACAAAGGCCAGCCCTGATAGGAATTGCTGGAGTTCTGCACATCCCAGGAAAGAGAACGATCCCTCCAAAGGCTGGGGCTGCTTTGGAGCGAGGGCCACAGCTGGGGCCCATCCCCTCATCCCTGGACAAACACCACATCAGCAGTTGCGGGGGGGTGTTGCTGTGCCCAATGAAGAATCCATCACTGCATTCCAGGCAGAGCATCCAATAAATGGGAAAACATTCTGCACTCGTAAAACCCAGTGATAACTAAAACACAAAGCGACTGAGGCTGAAGCAGCTCTACTCCAGCCCTATAAAACGAGGAGTCACACAGAGATTTGGAAAAAGCCTTTTGTTCCCCCAACCAAGTGTTGTCTCAAGCAGTAAATCCCAAAGCCAGGAAGCCTGGGGGCACTGCCTTGGGAGCTGTAAGTTTAGCTGTGATAACCCAGAAAAGGGCACGGCTCTGAGTTAATGCAGACAGGCTCCTGCATTACACACTGCCTCGTCATCCCTCAGACAGTCAGGGGGCAGAGCAATCACATTCACATTTGTCTTGCCAGTCACCAGAGGTGTCAGTGCTCCAGCTGCTGACCCGATCCTTCCAGTGTCCATTGCATCACTGCCCTCTGGCTCCCAGCTGCTCCATATAAAAGTCATTACTGGACTGCAGAGATACTCTGGCTTTTCCTTTTTTAGGCAAGAACAAACAAACAAATAATATATTCAGCTTTGCCTGCGTGGTCTCTTTGTGGTTTTAAAGAGGAAGGGGAGTGGTGTGGACTTTTTTTCCCAGTCCCTGCCATGAGGTGTTTCACTTGCTTTTCCCAAAGTGCTTGTGACTTGAGGCAAGACCAAAAAAAACCCAAAACTATTAAAAAGCGCTAATCTTTCAGCCAGTCCATCTGACAGACACATGAAAGAGGGACATGTCTTTATTTGTCATCCAGTAGGGCCAACATTGCAATCCCTAGTGTAGAATTGATCTGTTTTGCAAGTACTGGCAGGACAACAGAGAAACTTTTTAAAGCCTGTGGCTTAGTTTACAAGAATAAATGCAAAACATATCAGAAAGGTATGAAAAGGGATCTGGAATTTTCCTGCTGTTTTGCAGAGAAAGGTCACAACAGTGTTCTTGTGGTCTGATTCTGTTTTTGCCTCAGGGCTTTACAGCAGCAACGCCTTGGAGTGTCCCAAATCTTGAACTTCCATGTTCATTCTTTTCAGAAATAACACAAAGAGCCTCCCACCATTTTCTTCACTGGACACCAGGGCTCTCAATGAAGGCCTGAAATACACTAAATATTTGAGACCTCTGAAACACCCCAGAGCAGCTGTGGCTGTCCCATTCCTGGAAGTGTCTAAGGCCAGGTTGGATGGGGCTTGGAGCAGCCTGGGATAGTGGAAGGTGTCCCTGCCCATGGAAGGGGTGGGACTGGATGATCTTTAAGGTCCCTTCCAACCCAAACCACTCTGTGATTCTATGATTCAAACAAGAACGAGAGGCCTTAAACTACCACAGTTTTTCACATCTGGCATGATTACACTCTCAGTTTTCCCAGTGTCCCCACAAAGGTGTATGAAAGATTACCTTGGTGAAGTGACCTGATGGCAACACATCCTCCTGATAGTCTGGCATTGCTGTACTGCACGTGCAGCATCCTTGTATTGCCAAATTCTTGAGGAATTCCACCCACTGCCTTGATCATTACGCCTAATGGGACTTATCCATTCATATTAACAGGAGCCACTTGTGACTTTAAAATCCAAATGTTGCCATCTAAGCAAAGGAAAAGATGTTTAAGTCCCACCATGGGAGACCTGGACCACAAAGATGAATTATCCAATCCTTCCCAATTCACAGAACAGCACTTCTGGTCTCTCAAGCTGATTGCAAATATTTGAAATAACTAATTTGTCTCCTCAAATGAGTTATGATGTACATTTCTCACCCACATTTTTTTAAAGATGCTATTTAATTTCTTCAAACAGGCAAAAGAGGAACCGTTGAAACAAAAGGGGACGCAGCAAAGTTTGCTGAGAAAGTTTTCCCAATGCAAATTGCCACAGCACAGAAATTAATCTGGCCCACAGTTCACACCTACTGTTTGTGAAATGTTTTAAAACCATTCCCACTAAATCAGTATGATAAATGCATTTAAAGCTTGAATGAATAATTTTGAAGAATAGCAAGCGCCTTATTTTTAATTATGACACCGTCACTAGGGAGCCTGAAGGCTCCTATGCAAATGAACTTCTTCATCATCTGCTCCACACCTGTCTGAGTGTTTGTCTTTACCTCCCAGGAGACAGTGGTAGTAAACAGGAGGTATTTTGAATTTCTCCTTTCCTAAGGGATAAACTGCCTTCTGTTTACCACACAATGCTGGGCTCAGGAACATAAACAACCAGGCAGGGCAGACAGTGTGCAGGATCTTGCTGGTGGGTCAAATCCCGGGAATATCAGTACAGGCAGAACTCAGATCTTCAAAGGGACTTGACTCCTACTGATAGAATTTGAATATGGGGACCCAGGACATTGTTGCAAATTGATGTTTCACTCCCACACTCATAAGTCACAAGAGAAAATTTGATTTAAGGTCTTACCGAATGTAAGTCTTTTGAAAATGTTACCACTCAGAGACATGACTTATCTCAGCTAAACAGCCTTTAAAAATGATCACAGTCTGGCTCCATGCCTGGAACCAAAATGAAAGGCAATCTCTTGGCCTGGGAAGAGCCAGACAAGCCTTGCAAGGTTAATTTTCAGCCATTTTCATCTGCTGTGTAAAGAGAAGATAAGGGAAAGACAGGAATCAGGAATAATAACAACCTGCTGTTACTTGAAGCTTCTAATCTTCCTGTTAAGTAAATTAATTTTTATATAGGGGGATACATAAGAAAAGCATTAATGTTTAACTACACTTAGTGCTTTGCTGCTAAGGGCAATGCCAAAGTAGATGTTTTTGTTGGTGACAGGAATATCTGAGGGATGTAAGGGAGGCAGAACAGCCTTGCTGTTAGAAAAAGGAGAAGAACTGGACTTCTGGGGGTACATCCACAGTGCTTGAGGTCACCTGAGTTTACTTGGACAGTGCTTTAGGAGCACCTCAAGTATTTGGGGTGTGATCTACCCCACGTGGTGGCAAATCCCATTTAATTTTGTCTGCTGCTGAAGTCCTTTGCCATTTTGTCCCTTTTACAGCTGGCAGAGATGCCCAGTTATTCTGCAGTGGTTAGACCTGAGCACTCCACTGCCAAAATGGGTGGGAGGCAGCAGTGGACAGACAGACAATGCTTTTTTTCCGTTGCTGGGACTGGAAACCAGCACCATGGGAGAAGTGCTCCTGGAACAGCACCTACCTGGCATGAGAACTACAGTAAATAAAGAGTAACTTTGAGGGAGGAACTGGAATAAAAAGAAATGAATGGATGGATTAGTCTGGGAAACAGAGGCTGAGGGAGCTGGGGGTGTTAAGCCTGGAGGAGGCTCAGGGGTGAGCTTGTCACACTGTAGCCACAGGAGGGTTGGTCTCTTCTCCCAGGTTACCAGCAACAGGACAAGAGAACATCATCTTAAACTGTGCTAGGAGACATTTAGGTTGGACATTAGGAAGAATTTCTTCACAGAAAGGGTCATTAGACATTGGAATGGGCTGCCCAGGGATGTGGTGGAGTCACTGTCCCTGGAGGTGTTTAAGGAAAGACTGGACGTGGCACTCAGTGCCATGGTCTGGGTGACAAGGTGGTGTTGGGTCCCAGGTTGGACTCGGTGATTGCAAAAGCCGTTTCCAACCTTGCTGATTCTGTGATTCTATCTGCAGCAAGGCTGAGCAGGGCTTTGCAAGGCTTTGGGGTTCCTCTCTTTACCTGCAATTTCCAGATACAGGCTGCCCATTCCATGTTTACCCACCACAACGTGGGCTCTGGAATAGAGAAAGATTTGTTAACAGGCAGGAGAGTGACACCAGAGAGCACAGTCACATCACTGGGACATCTGGATTGGGATGGGAGTCCAGGAGAGCCCTTGCTTATCCTTCCTGGGCCAGGCCAGGAGCTGCATCACTGAGGGGCAGCTCTAGGACACCTGGGAATATTCCAAAAGGGGGGCAAGCAAGATTCCCTGGTCACACAGATCCACGAGCAGCCCCAAGATTCCATCATTTGGGGAGGCAGGAGGACAAACTCAGAGGCACCACTCCCTGAGAGATGCCTGTGTTCAGTCAGATGAATTCCTGCTCAAGAGTAGAGAGTTTTTTTTGCTGGAAGCAAAGCAGATGCTCAGCCCAGCCAGGCCATTACTCTGTGATTTTTATTTCCACGTGTCTCATTTCCAGCTCTCTTGTGCCTGTCAGTGATGGATGCTGTGACAAAAAACTCCTCAATCCTGCAGATAACTGAAAGCACACAGGGACGTAATCCTCTTCCTTTATTCTAGTAAATCTCTATTGTTCAGGTAAACCATCTGGTCATTATCCCATATCCACACTTAGGCCCTGGAAGAATAAATCCAAGTCAGGATAATCCACTGCTGAGCTGACAATGAGGGGTGACACGTGGTAAAATTAATTTTTTTTTATAGTTAGAAGCATTAAAAAGCCATTCAGCGAATAAAGTACAGTACAGCAGGAAAGAATTACATTGAAAACCGATTGGCTGTAAAATTAATAATGTTTTGGGGAACGTGCCTGCTCTTGGCACTTCCCTGAAGTGTCAGCCCGTGGCAGTGCTCACACCAGCCCCAGATAGCTGTCCACACCCCACCTTCCAGGAATGATGTGCTAAGTCTTGCTCCCGGGTATCTGGCACGAATTCCCAAACACTGGAAGAAATGTGGGATCTGGGCAGAGTTCCACAGGAGACATTTGTCCATGTGGATGGCTGGCAAAATGCCCACGTGCCTCTTCTACCCTCAAAACAGGGAGAAGCAGACCTTGGAAAAGGTATTTCCACATCAGCTCTCTCCATTTTGATGTGTGGTCACACAGACAGGAGGAGAGGAGGATTTTGTTTACCCAAAGGTGAATTTTAGCTTGAGAATCTGGAGTTTCAGTGGAAGTGCTGTCTCTGAAGCAGCTGCCAGTAACTTGAGCAGAAGTGGCCACATCTCCCAGGTGCCAAGCGCCCTTATATAAACAATTCCAGCAGCACATAAGAGCCAGGACAACCTCCTTCACATGGAGAGCTGGGGGAAGCTATCCCAGAATCTGTCTGTTGTTGGTATAGGATGTGTCTTCATGCAAGGAAAGCCCAGTTTTCTTACATGGACCCTGGAATCCTTGGGCTTCCATGAGTTGATCCAAGTGTGTTGTGTGTGCACAGGGTTTGTTTTTTTTTCCTCCTGTTCCATCAGAATGTGCCCATTTAGGATAATGTGAGCAGAATTTTTGCATGAAGATTTCTTTTCATGATGAACTCTCGTTTCTCAGCACTTGAGGGTGGCTGTGGGGTCAGGACAGGAGGGACACAACCAACATCCTGCCCCAGCTTCAACATCAATAACTCCTCTCAGAAGTTTGGTTGCTTCCAGTTTCCCTCTTTGTCCCTCTGTCAGCTTCATCCTCCTGCCCATCCCATTAAGCAGGACTGATTTCCACTAAACACTCCCCAGTGGTCTTGCTGATGTCAGAAAATCCAGTTCCTAGTCCAGATTGCATGGATACAGCAGCTAAAGACCACGGTTATGGTGTCATTAAAAAACTGCAGAGAAGGAATGTGTCCTAACGAGGCTCTTTGGAATACATGTAACTGTGTCAGTCGATTCTCTTTCAGCAAATATCAAGCCATAAAAATGTCACAGAAGGTTATATATATATTCAAGGAAGAAACAGTAACAACCCTCTGAGTTCACAAATCCTCTCCTCCACAATAAAAGTCTCATCTGTAGTAATCACTCATTTTTAAAGTTGTTCAAATCTAAAATTGACTTGAAGCTATTTCTTGTTTCTTCAGTTTCAGAACCAACTGCAAGAGATTTATCTACTTCCAAATTGTCTTTGCAAACTGTCAGTACCAAAAGGCAATTAAGCTGGAGCTCAGTGAGATACGATGAAATAAAAATTAATTAGAAAACGCACGTTCCAAAAAAAAACCCCAGAGTTTTCTGGCAAAAATACATCTG
This sequence comes from Corvus brachyrhynchos, assembly GCF_000691975.1. Lineage (NCBI taxonomy): Eukaryota > Metazoa > Chordata > Aves > Passeriformes > Corvidae > Corvus > Corvus brachyrhynchos. Next base: position 2,719,066 of record NW_008246064.1, read on the forward strand.
TCTTTAAATTCAGATGTGCTGCAGGGATAGAGCTGAGCTGTTTGACTCCACTTGTGATATTGTCATCAAACCCATGACACCAGATGAGACAAGGCCAAGTTTTCAATTCTTATTTCAGTATTCCAGGGTATCCTGGAATTCCAGGGTTTCCTTTAAGTCCAGGTTATAGCTCAGACTCGCAGCAACATCTGGAGCCGATGTGCATCTTCTCAGCTTTTAAAAGGCCACAGCCCCCTGTGGCTCCAGTTGTGTGTAAGAAAACCAAAGCTGAGCAGGTTTTCCCAATACTTTTTAAATAAATCTTCATCTCCCCGAGCTGCCATGTTGCGTGGTGACTGTGCACATGCTGTGTGTGACTACATACACACATTTTTAAGCTGTTGGTGCCATTTCATAAATCCCAATCCAGACTATTTTAGGTGCTGACAACACTTGAAATGTGTTTTTCCCATTTTCTTCGATGATTTTGGGTCCAGCCTTCCCAGCAGGCACCTCTTGTCTTGAAAAGGTGAACAATGTGAAATTATGAGAGCGCACACACAGGTGTAAGAGTGAAGCAGGGAAGGCAGCATGATGCATCACTGGAGTGGGTTAGACTGGACTGTATTCCTAAGGACACTGGTGTTTTCTCTGTGTCGTTTCACGCTCACCCTAATTGCTGATCCAGGCAGCTCTGGAGGCAGCTGGAGCAAGGATCTGCCTTTGGATGTGCGTGCAATGGAAAATTACCTCAGCAAAATGAGTTATCACAGAGCAGTGGGGTGCTGGTGTCAAGCTGGAGCCAACTGCTGTCCCTGCTCACTCGTGCTCACCTCCCTCCTGGTGTTTTCCTTCTCCCTGTTCCAGTGCCAAGGCAGAGGGAGGGAATCTTTCCTTAGGGCTGCAGTGGGACCTGGAGGGGCACACTCCGCTGATGCAGATGGAAAAGTGGCTGTCGAGGCTGACATCACACATTGTTCTTGTATTGTTCCCAACAAACACAGCTCATTCATGTGAAACCCCCAGTGCTGATCTTCCCAAGAGGCAGCTGCTCCAGTGGGGCTGGAGGGATTCAGGAAAGGACAAACCCCCTGGGACCACTTAACAGTAGAGTGGTGAAATGGCACTGGCTGCTCTCTCTGTTCCAGGGCTGTAACTGTTCATTTTCCATGTGTTACCTGGTCCCTTGAGCCTTGCACATTTAGAGCCAGAGGCAAGACAGGCTGTTGGCAGGGACAGGGGCTGGGATTCCATGGAGTGCTGGGCTTTCAGCAGAGTGCTTGGATTGCTCATTTGTAAAGGCTGGTGCTAATGCCAGGCAGCTTTGGATCTATTTATGCCCTTCCCTGAAGTGAGCAGCTGCTGTGGTATCCCTCACTCAACCCCTCGTTCTGCACGAATCCCAGACAGACCCTACATCCCAATCAATCCTGGCTGCTCTGCTCACGCTTTCTGGAGCTCTTGGTTCCTTTCCCCCTTGGATTTATTGACTCTGTGGTCTCTCAGGTGTAAAACCCCTGACCACCGTCTCGTGCTTCCCTCCAGACACACCATGGCTCACACTTTGCCTTTCAGTTGATGGGCCTGTGTCCTCTGTGTGCTCCCATTCACACTCAGTGGATTTTGGTTGGTTTTTTTTTCCTACCTTATCCTTGATACAAAAATCGCTAGTGATTTAACCACCTCAAATCCAGCCCATAAAGAGATCAGACTCCTGGCTCTGAAGTTACATTGGTTCAATTCCCCTTGCATGAAAAATCTTGGCGTCTTTGTGAGGGGGCTTTGGTCTGTGGATCTGCCCACATGTATATTGTATATCATGTCCATATTGTTCACCACACAGGAGCTGGTATGAAGGGAGAATAGGGAGGTTCCAGAGCTGCTGGATTATCATGGACACAGTTGTTGGGACCCACACTCCAGTCCTCTGCAATCAACAGAATTACACAAAGGATATGAAATGGCCCTGTTTATTCCCATATTCAGAAGTATGTTTGTAGGGGAAAGGATCAAACCGTGGCAGCAGCTGCAGCCAGATGTGCTGTCCCAGTTCCCTGACCCATGCACAGAATATCTTGGGTTCAGTTGTCCTTGGTTTCCTCTCTCTCTGCAGACTGGCTGGAAGGGCTGAACTGGGCAAGGAGTGAAGAATATTTGCTGTGACCACCAGCAAACCACATGGCAAGAGGAAACACTGATGAAAATCTGCTGCCTGCATGGACACAACCACGATAGATGGTTCCTCTCTGGGAGCCCCATCAAGCAGGTCCATGCTGGGTCTTTGTGCTGGAAATTTAGCTAAAACCTCTCAGTCTCTGGCTTAGACCTGTGCATCCTGTTGCTGCTTGCACCTAAGCTGCATCCACAGGTGATGGGAGGATCCCAGGGTCATTGCTGGAGGTGCTTTACGTGAGCTGGGCCATTTTTCTTGGCATTCCATTTATCACAGAATCACAGAAATATTATGGCTGGAAAAGACCTCTAAGATCACTGAGTCCAAATGTTAACCCAGCACTGCAAGTCCACCACTAATCCATGTCCCCAAGTGCCACAAAGCTTTTGAACGCTTCTACGGATGGCAATTCCACCAGCTTCCCAGGAAATGTTCCAATGCCTGACTTCCCTTCCAGTGAAGAATTTTTCCTTAGATCCAATCTAAACCTCCTCTGGTGCAGCTCGAGGCCATTTCCTCCTGTTTTGTCCTCGTATTTATGTTGACTCTATAAAATCTGTTCCCTTCTCACGGGCAATGTGTATCAGACTATTTGTGTTTAGGATGCTGTCCTCAGGCTGGAAAGGCATTGTGGAAACGCTCCCTTTGGAGCAGGGATGCTGCAGAGCCTTTTCCATCTGTGCTGTGTTTGCTGAGGAGGCTGAGCTCATATGTTAGCCTGCATTAAAAGCAAGAGCCTCCCTGTAGCTGCACCATCGCTGTCTCACTGCCACGGAGCAGGTGAGAGGCAAACACACTGTGGGCAGCCTGTGGTCTGACAGAGACCATCTGTGTGACTGCTGACACGGAATTTAAGCACTTTTTGCACCGTTCCCAAGTTTTGATGCAAGAGGGAACACGCAGGAGATGCTGAGAAGCTCTAAGGCAGCACGGTCAGGGGGCTCTGCCAGCACATGCGCTCCGGGTGAGACATTTGCTACTTGTGTGCTGAGGGTTTATTGTAAAAGTTACCTTTGTGGCTTCCTGGAATGCTCTGTCTCTCCATGGACCAGTTATTTTTAATGAACTGTCAGCATTTGGCACAGCAAGCCAATGGAGGATTAATAAAAACCTGGTGTACAAGCTGGTTTGTAGAGCTCTGCTAAACATCAAACCTCAGGAATGGGCGATACAAAATAAAGCCACTCCCAGGGTGGGCTGCTTTCAACTACAAAGCCAAGCACGAAACACCGGGCTGTCTGCAGCTTCTGTGCTTGTTTAAAATCCAGCTTTTAAAACCTCTCTACTCAGAGGCCATTTCCCCTCTGACATCCCTCCTGGGATAAGGGATAGATCAGATTCTTAAAACTCCGTGGCAGATGGAGCAGTGGAGGTGTTCCTGACACTCCTACAACCAATAAATGCCTGGAGAGTATCTACCAACAGTACCTGCTGGCTCCTGTGCTGTTCTTCTTCCCTTTCCATGGGAGCAAGGGATGGGCACAGTCTTGTTGCATAAGCACTGCTCTGCAGAGCCTTTCCCAGGTGATATCAGGCCCTCAAATTGAAGATTTCCATCCCACAAGCTGCTCAGAGGCCTGCCAGCATGAAGAGAGGAGGGACTTTGGTCCTGTTGTGTGTTTAGGGCAGGCGGGAGGCTGGTGACAGATCAGGTGCCTGCACATATTTTTATTTGCTTTTCAGACTCGTGTCAAGGAAATTCTTCCAGCACCCCTGGGGAGTTTGATGTGCCAGTGACATTGTGGCACCCAGATAAATGCCAAACATTCCCTTTCACCTTTCCAGAGCAATCACAGCCTTACCCCAGCACGTCTCTAGGGATTAATGACTGTCAGATTTGCAAGAGAGCAGAAAATTCCATGAGTTACTGATGGGACTCACACAAGGTTGCAGAAAGAGACTTCAGAGCAACAAGGAAGGCAACTCTGTCCCCACTGTGTCCAAAGCCTTGGGGCCGTGCCCATTCCCTGGGGAGCCTGGGCACTGGTCAGCACCCTCTGGGGGAAGAACCTTTTCCTAAAATCCAGCCTGACCCTGCCCTGAGGGAGAGTTTGGTGAGAGGAGCACCCAGGTGAGACCAAGCTGCTGTCAATGTGTGAGTGCTGTGTTCTCTGCCTGCTCTGCCCCCTGTGAGCAGCCTGTACGTGTCCGTGTGTGAATTTCTGCAAGATCCCTGGGTCTGGGTGTGTTCCCGTGGGGAATACAGGCTCAGCCTCACTGCAGGCAGGATCTGCAGCTCTGTCAGCCTCACCTGTGCCAGGTGACTGGATTTGCCATTTCCCAGCAATTAGCACAGCAGCTCATGTATTCCTGAAAACCCACACGCAGTCTGGTCTCTGCAGAATGGCTTTTTGTTGGCTTGCGATATTTTCATTCATTTTACTCTTCTCTTTCTTGCTTTCTTCCTGCAGTCCCTGTAGTATTTGCCCGGCAGTGTTGCTCTGTGCACAAGTGGTGGTGAGACACAGTCCCCTTCCTGTTCTTCCAGACAAATCCCACTGGGCTGTTGTGCAGGAAAACTCAATTCACCGTTTTCTTCCTATAGTATTCCTGTAGTATTGCCAGCCTGCCAGAGTTAAACGCAACTAAGTTCTCCCTGACAGCTACTATTTTTGATACAAAGGCCCTCACTTGCACATGCTACTTACACCAAATTGCATAAACTCAGCCCCAAAGTGACTTACAAGCTATGATGAAAACTTAATCACAAGAACAAACTGCAGCTTTAAAACCCTGTGATTTAAATCGACTGTAAGTAGGATTTTAATCTAACAGTCTACCATTTGAGGCTGAACAGTGCAGTAATTGCAGTCGTACACAGAATACAACAAAAGCACCAGGGGAAAGAAAAAAAAGAAACAAAAGCCATGACAACAATGCCAGAAAAAGTAATTAGCACATCAGCTCAGGCACTCTGAGCTGTTGGGCACTTCTGAAGCAACGTAAGCTGGCTGTGCTTAACAAGATAAAACAGGGAAGAACAAAAACCAAACCAGTATAGGAATAAGAAGCACCAATGCTCTTGACCCCACCAGAGAAGTTGTTGATTCCTCATCCCTGGAAGTGTCCAAGGCCAGGTTGGACAGGGCTTGGAGCAACCTGGGATAGTGGAAGGTGTCCCTGCCCGTGGAAGGGGGTGGGAATGGATGATCTTTAGGGCCCCTTCCAACCCAAACCTTTCTAGGACTGCTTTTGTTCACACTACAGTCATTTTAATTACACCAGAGATTTTATATTTCCAGAAACAACCCCTTGCTCGGGGCATAAGCTTAAAATTGGCTGTACTTATGTCAAGAAATACTTGAGACTTTTGCTTGAAAATATTAAAGCTCCTGATTTCCTTGATTGCTGACAAAGATGCACCAGATCATACAGACTGCTCAATTCATGCTGTATGTCCTCTAGGCCCAGCACCAAGGGTCAAACGGAAGCTTTTTATTCCCCAGGAGATGTTATCTGTGCAGGATATGACAGGAGGAAAGCCTCCAGTACAGACAGGTCTGAAGAGGAGAGTTTGAATGGCAGGCCCAGGTTATCCCATCAGGTGAGAAATCTTTTGATCATGCACAGGGAAAAACTCAATGAAAGAGATCTGTGTCTTACAAGGAAGAAGAGTGGATGTTCCCATTACCAGGGTGCAGTAGAAAAGAGCATTAACAGATTAAGGAGTGCAGCAGAGAAGCATGAAAACGACAACAGGGCATGTCCAAGGATGACATAGATTCTACAGAGAAAAGCCTGACAGGGAAGAGCTGATACAAACACAGGAGTAGGGAAACTGAGCAGCTGCATCTGAAACCTGGAGCTGGTGAAATGCAAGGATGGCAGTGACCACTCTGTCCTGTGAGCCCAGCCCTGCACACCGAGGCAGGACCAAACACTCCAGGAGCATCCCTGACACGTCTGCCCAGCTGGGAAAGGACTCCTGATCTCCTCAGTGCCATTTATCCTTGAAAGCTTTCCTTTGAGTCCAGTTTAAATGTTCACGTAGCATTTTCCCTCCATTTTTTTAGTTCAGTGGATTTGCATTCCCCTCTACTGCAGCAAAGTTTTCCACGGTGGCACATGGGGCAGGAAAAGGCCAAACTCCCAAGCCAAAATGGTTTTGAAACTGTTCAGTTCCAGGCAGACTTGTTCAAATATGCTGCAATTTCAGCGTTTGTCGTCATCTAAATGCAACAGATTGTGGGTGAACAAGGGTGAAAGTGGTATTTCAGCTGAGTCCCTAAACAAACTCAGCCCCTGAAGGCTTTGCGTCCACTTGTTCACTTCCATCCAACAATTTTCAAACATAAAGAAATTTAACAGAGAATTTCTTTCAAGTATTGCCAAAATCAGAACCTAGGTGAGGGCGAGAAACCCAAATCAATGGTCACTGAGGAAAAAAAAATAGCAGGAAGTTGTCAGCTCAACACTTTATTTCCAGTGTCTGTGGCTTTCCAGCTGGCACGTGGATCACTGACACTGTTGGGGCTGCCCGAGGCAGCGCAGCATCCAGCTGCAGACATTCCTGGCTTCTGCTGCTGCAGGCAGGGGCTGGCTGCAGCCTGCAGGGAAAGCTGTCAGCTGCAGGCTGCAGGGAAAGCTGGCTCCTTCACAAGGAGTGAGCCCCAAACAAAGGTGGTGTAAAAGTGTTGGCAGAGACAAAGGATGAGAGAGGGGTCTCTGTGTAGGTTCCAGCTGGTTTATTGCTGGTGGAGGGTCCAGGGAGAAAGACAAAGGAGTGAGATAGGTCACAGTATTTTATATGGGGGTGGAACAAAGGGAAACAACCAATGGGGATCGACTGAGAAGGAGGGGACAACAGAGGACTATCCAATAGGGATACCTTAAGGGAGGGAATTACATGAGTAGACCAATGGGGCATCGAAAAAGGGAGAACTTTCCAGAACTAATACATAAGCAATTAAGGAAAATGCATAAACATGAGCTTATACATAGAACTGGGTGGAGAACTCCTGAACCAATAAACTTAAAACATGTAAACTAAGAACCGCTAGGAGCATGGGAACCTGCCGTAAGCACAGGGTGGGAATGGGGCCTGTGGTGTTCTGGAGGCCTGTCCACCCATCCTTTGAATGCTGTGTTGCAGTGGCTACAGCCACCTGCACTGCAACACAGCACTCTGGAGTCCTTGCAGTTGTGGGGCTGTGGGGGAGGACTGGGACATCTGGTGGGCTGTGGTGGGTTGGCGTAAGAGAAAACGGGCTGCCCATGTGGAGGAAGTTGGGCTTCTCAGATCCCACTTCTTGATTTGCTGGGCAGGACATCTGCCAATCAAAGAGGCTGCCAGAGGAACAAAGATGCCTTGAAAGGCAGAACAACAACTCTTGGAACTAATTCTTCTGATTTTGAGAGGCAGAAACAGGTCCTGCACACCCTGGGGCTGCTCGTGTTTCTTGAGAAGGCAGTGGGCAGAGGATTGGCAACGATCTGAAATGCACATCCTTGAGCAAGTGGTGCAGAGTGGAGGGCAAAGTGATGGTGGAGGGAAATGCACATGAAATTTGCCAAGCTGAAGGTCAGACCTGACATTTGGTTGAAAATAATCCCTTTTCAGGTCATTTCTGGTGGTGGGTTTGTCAGCATGGGTTCGTTTCAATTCCACTCTTTCGGTCTGTGGAATTGATGCTTCCAGCTCCCACTTACCACTTTTGAGCATGAATTAAAAATCTGACAGCTTGTCTTGTATCTGCTCTTCCCTCTGCATTGCCAGAGTGAGGTTAAAGAAGGCATTAAGGATAGTTTAGAGGGCCAAGGACTGTTGTGCAGTGGGAGGAAATAATTTGCTGCTAATGCACATGACAAACTGAAACATTACATGTGAAGGTCATTTTGGGGGTTGGAAAGGAATCAGTTCATTTCTAAATCACTGCCTCATATGCCTTAAAATGACTGAATATCTCAGGAGACAAAAGGCATCTGGAATATTGTGCAAAAGTCTGCAGGAGAGCCTCATGGGCTGAGCAGGATAATGAAGATCTCCTGCTCCAGCCATCCTGGCTTGTGCTGGAGACCAAAAATGACATTACAATATTGGGGAAATGTTTGGCCACAGTCCTCTGAGGTAAGCAAGGGAAGGAGGCTTGCTTTTACTGGACTTTTTATGGGGGGAAATGGACGAGGATTCAAGTCTAAAGATGAAGACATTAATTCTGATGAGATGCAAATAGTCCACAAGGTCTGACTGGAAGATGGTTTCGTGTTAAACACTGTGAAAGCAGTTCTCAGGAACAGAAAGCACCGAAGATTTTAAGGAACTTGATAAGAGAGGAGCTGGCAAAGGTCATCAAATTATGAAGAGCATTCAAATCAGTAATTAATAGTCAGTTCTGCCAATAAAATACAGATCATAAGCTACAGCTGCAAGGGGAGCTTTTAGAGCACGGGCTGTGCAGCACCCCTGAACCAGAGCACAGTGATCCAATCTAGTCCTGAGGGATGAGACCAGAACTTTAAAAAGGGAGCTTCAAGTGGGTGGAAATCCAGAGCAGAAGGTTTTTTGACTTGTCAGAGAGAAGGAGCTGAGGGGAAGACCCAGGATATACTCATATTTGTGGGTTATCTTTCATCATCTTTGGAAGGGTTCTTAAAGAAGGAGACAGGCTGAACTACAACAGACAGATGTAGCAAAGCAGCATGCAAAATTTGGAGAACTACGCAGCAGTGAGGCCAAGCTGTGGGCAATCTATCAAAGTAACTATTTTATCTGTTATTTTAAGCCCTCTCAGTTTATTTTTCTGTTTACCCAACACCTGCAATTCCTTTGTTTTTCCCTGATGCCCATGTCTTTTGTCTCTCTGCTGATTCTCATCACTCAACTCTGGAACACTTCCAGTTGGGCCACATTTTTTTTGACTTCTTGCTAATACTGTGGGTTTTTTCTTGACTTTTTGCTGAGGACTGTGGTTTGCTGCCTTGGGCTTAACAAGACTACAAAACCATGGTCCTCACTGGGTAGGATGGGCTGTGACTTAAAGTTTGTTATTGACACCTGAGAACTGAACCCAGGCCCTTTCCACTGTCCACCTACATCTGCCTGCACAGTATTTTCTGTTAATTAAAGTCAGGCATGAGGTGACTATTAAGAGTAAAAAATTGTCTCTTAGATGAGAAATACGTACGTTTTCACTTGGGTATTATTTTCTTTGCTTCATATCAACAGGTTTTTTGCATCTGTAGAGGTAAAGTGGAATTTCTCTGCATTCTGCTCCTTCTGTTTCAATCTCTTTTGTCAAGGCTCCTCATTTCTGTGCTCTGGGGGTTGCTGTGTTTGATGCTTGCTCAGAGCAATACACCCACACCCTTCTCTATGACCTCGTGTTCTTACAAGTGCAGTCCACTGGCAGCACAAGGGGTTGTTAGCAATAAATAAGGAGTGGGGAATCGTTTATTTCCATCTCAGGTAAAAAATCTGAACTGTGTAGGCAGGCAGGGCTGGTGCTAAATTAATCAGACATGGAGATTTATTCACACAGAGCAGCATGGAACTGCTGCTTTTCCCAGCAAGCCCCAGCCCCGCCACCCTCGTGCTCCCTCTCTCACCAGTGCGCCCCACCACCACTCCCAGAATTAAATATCACCTCTCTGCTGAGTTCACTGCTCTGAGTCATCCTCTGTAACCTGCCTAGGGCTGGCTGCAAAGTTTGCTGGCAAAACGATGTGACTTTGGGACAACAGTGATAAAAACTTGGGCAAAAGATGCTGCTGGGCTGAGCTCACTCTGCTTTCGCTGTGTGACAAGACTGACATCCCACACAGTCCCTGGGTGCTCTCTAATCTCAGTTTCTAGTAAATTCTTCTTCTTCAAGCCCCCTGCTTGTCCTGGAGCTTGTGGTGGGAGCTCCTCTGGGGCTCTGCCCTGTTTGCTCAGGATATTCTTGGTGCAGGAGCAGACCTGCTGTTCACTCACCTCCTAAGCATGAACTAGGAATAAATAAACAGGATGACATCTTCTAGTCACCTATATGATTTTGCTAAAGTCCCTTGTACTGCCCCTGAGGGTCTGGTAGCAAAATGATCCTTTTATGTTTCATTTGGAGTGTTTCTGGCTATTTTCCTTCTTTCAAAGAAACTAAAATAGTAGTGCTTCAAATTGGTAAATATAAAGGATATCCCATGCACCAAGCAGTTCATGATTTATCTGCTGCTAAAGGTTCCATGCCGTTATGAAAAGTACAATTTAAACACACATTGGCAGCTCTTCATGGCAAGGATTCCCTTAACATTGTTTTGAAATCACACACACAAAAAAATTACATTATTCTTAAAGGTTTTGTTCAGCAGAGTGAAAAATATGCCTGGACAAAGACAAGATATTATTAGCTCTAAAGAGAGATCTTTTATTCAAAAAAACCCTAAAAAGGTGGGAATCTACTTGCTGATAAACAAGTATCCTGCCCCTCTCTCATAAAATACTCAACCAGTTAAAGGGGGAAAAAAAATCCAGCAAATTTAAAGAAACATTGAAGTCCTCTTTAGAACTGTTCCACCAAACTGGGTCAAGCTATTTTCAGGCTGAAAGAGTAACAGAATTCACCAGGAATGTGAGACATTGATGTGGTCAGATTAGCAAACATCATTGATTTGGAGAGCTCAGGGGCCAGGAGCTGGGGATGGGGGTAAAACCATGGTCATGGCTCTCTTGTTCTCCTTGGGAAGCAGCTACTTCAGGAAATCTGGATCTATTGAGAGAAGGATAGATTGGGTTAGATATCAGCATTTAACATCTTCCTATCTTAGAAATCTTCATGGTAATTTCAGAGGGCTGATTAATGGTGTTGGCTGGATGGAAAATCCATGATATTGTAGGATTAGGGATTGGAGCAGGAGGTGAGGGGGGGCCAGTGCTGAAGGATCTGAGATTGGACTCAGAAGGGAGGGCTGAGAGATAGGAGGTGGGAAAAGGGGCATCACTTGAAACATTTCTTTCCATTTTAATATTTAACTGTCTCCCATATGTAAAAACTCTCTTAAATCTGAAAGACTGGGTGCCTCAAGCACCCTTGAGCTCCAGTGGTGACTCAAATATTTAGTTTTAATTCATCCATTTAACTTTAGGAACCCAAATATTGAACATTTGGCCCCAAGTTCAGCCTAATACCTCGTGGTATGCATGGGACATACAGGAAATAGATCTTTGAAGAAAACAGGCATCTGTTTACTAGGAAATGCATGTATTTGAAGTTAAATTGTGATTGACTGGAATTATGCTTTTGTCAGGCTTTATAGTTAAATATTGTCCTGCCTTAATTGATGTCCTCAGTGAAAATTGCTAAAAATGCATCACGTTTTCAGCTCTTGGTTGCTTCTCCAAGGAAATTGGAAAGCTGTTGGTTTAAAGAGAAAAAAAAAAAAATTGGTGCATTGCATCTCTCCTGTCAGACACTGTGATGTGACCAAGAATAGCTGAGATGTGTAACTGAGATTTAGCCCGGTGTGCCTTTTCCCTGGATATCATCCTTGGTGGTTCCCATCTGATTTTCCCACGGCACCCAGCCTCTACAGACCGAACCATGTTCCCTTCACAGAAAGTTTTCACATGTTAGCACAGGTAGAGAAGATCTAGAGAAGAAGGAAATCCCTTCCAATTGTGATTTGCTCATATTCTGGCTGTGTCATAGAGTCACAGAGTGCTTTGGGCTGGCAGGGACCTTAGAGATCATCCAGTCCCAACCCCCTTGTCCTTGCCCACAAGCTGGGTCCTACTGCTGAAGGAACAGCCCCATTATTCAGCCTCACATGACTCAAACCTCAGCCTTGCAGATCCTTAGACACAGGTCCTGACTGGGAACTGGGAGCCTGAATGGTTTTTTGGGGTGGTTTTTGTGTGTCCAAGAGAGCGTGGAAGATGGAACGATCCCTCTCTCTGTTTTACCCATTGAAAATTGCTGTTTCCATAGATGTCTAGACAGAGACCAGTTGGGTTAAGAAATTATTTAGATGTAGCATACTTAGAAATGAAATTATTTTTCTGAGGTTACAGATTATGGGGAAGAGTTTTGCTTTGACCTGACTCTGAAGCCAACAGGATAACTCAGAATCTTCCCACGTTCTGTACTTCATTATCCCGTTTTTTAACCAGCCATCAGTGAATACCACATCTCAGCTCCCACTAAAAGTGACCTTTCATTCCCATGCACCTGTCATTTGTAGTTGCACAGCATTTATATTAAGAACAGGAATTATGGCAAACATGAAGCCACTTGCAGTGTGCAGGATTAGGCACTTCAGGACCCCAAAAGGATTAGGGAGTAACTGGGTACCAAAGATGTTGGGAAAAGCTTGCTTGATGGTGTTATTTTGAAAATCCTCCCTTAAAGATGTTCTGTGATTGTGTGTGTGTGTGTGTCTGTGTGCTCTCCATTTTTACCAGGAAAAGAAGAGGCAACTTCTAAGGATGACAGATGAGTGATGGTTCTGGGTTCCCAAAATGAAACCTCCTAAGAGGTGAGCGACTTGTATTTCCTGAACATGCTTCCTGATAAAGATCTTTCTGTTCTTTGACATTCCCATACATTTTTCACTCTCGAATTTTATTCTTGGTGAGGACTGCCAGCATTCAGGGACTGCATTTTGCATTCCATAAATCTCAGAATGTATGAAAATGACAACAGCACACATGGGTTTATGTGAGAGCACATGCACACATTATTCATGGCACTGGCTGGATAGAGAGCTTTGCTTTTCACTCCCAGCAATTCTTAGCTGAGGCAATCTCAGAGCCATAAATTCACTACAGAAAACATGCTAAAACTTAGGCGAGAAATGAAAAGCCTTTAATTCTGAAAGTGTAAATGTATTTAAGCTGAGCTGTGTGAGCAAAATGTGGCTTTTAAATTCCTTACCCTATTTTATTGCAGGTGCTTCTGACTACAGCAGTTTAAATTGCTTCAAGAAGACAACACTGAGGGTTCCAGCTCTTACTAAATCATTTTGGCTGAGGCTTGGCTGACCTACAGGACCCCACGGAGCCACCCTTGTGCCAGTCAAATGTTCTGGGAGCAGGTTGTGCAGAGAGGTTGTGGATTCCCCATCCCTGGAAGTCTTCAAGGTCAAGTTTACGGGCTCTGAGCAGCCTGGGATAGTGGAAGGGTGGGGGTTGGAACTAAATGATCTTTAAGGCCCTTTCCAACCCAAACCATTCTGTGAGTCTGTGATTCTGCTCCCACTGCCCCATTTCCCTGCTGGTGTCACCCTGCAGGCACTGCTGTGGCTCCATGGCACTGGTGCTGTGTGACATGCCAGGTGATGTGGCAGGGACTCAGGGGGAAGAGCTCTTGGGAAGAGCTTTTATTTCCATGCTCATCCTCGTTGCTCTTTGGCTTTGTTTTCTTACCCCGGTGTATTCCCTTAATGGATCATTACAGGGAATGTGCCCACTCCCTGCTGGGTGCATCACTCTACACACCTGCTTTAAAATGTACAGGAAAGTCATTATCCTTATTTCCGTAAAGGAATTGCATTGTTCAGAGAGCAGATACCCATTCCCATCACTATGCCATTGTTTTAATGAGTTTTTCAGGGTTTACCCAGGGCTTGTCTGCAAAGCAGGTTGCTCTTTTCCCTGCCTCTCTCCCAGGATCATGGTCTCACCACAGCTAGGCACGGGTTCAATTTGGGTAGCGTTTATATTGGAGCAGGGAATTTCAACACAGCTCCACCATTTCTGAGGCCAAAGCATTGCAGTTCCATTTGTCTGGGCTGCTCTCTGATGACACAGACAAGCTCCATGCTTCCCTCAGAACAGAAAGCTTCAGAGGTTTAATTTAGAATCCATCTGACATGAAAAATAGGGTGGCAGCGTGCTTTAAAGGCAAAGGCACAGACCTCTCCCATGTGATTTGGAGGAGCCCTGTCTGCTTTTGGCTGATCAGACCCCACACGAGGCAGTGTGAGACAGGTGCCTGAAGGTCTTTCTTGGAGCAAAGTAGGAAACAAGTGGTACTGAACAAAACAGAAAATAGAGAGAGCTGCTCCTTTTTTCCTGAATGATGATCAGTGTAAATATCACTGGGAACGATGTGATTTTGCAGAACACGTTTCCCAGTTAGGAAGAGCCATTACAATGTGACTTCAGGCAGCATTATTACCTCCCCTATAGTTGTGGACTGATTTTATATTTGGTGGTTGAAGCTGTCACTTTTCACTTGCTAGCATCAGTGATGGTAGAGGATGTCACTCACTGGCAGGTATTGTCTTCAGAGCAAGTCCATGCACTCAGTCCTCTCTGGTGAATGGATGGATGTCAGCAGTCCAGGCACCCCAGTGCCTTCTCCAGCCCCTGAGCTTCAAACAGATGCTCCTCTTTCTGTGAAAAGATTTGATTTCAGTGCAGGAGAAATGACTCAAATCTCCTGGAGACTGAAATCACCTGTGCATTGCTCAGCCCTGAGCAATCCCTTTGGCTTTCCGGACTCAGCAGCAATTACTGCGTGAGCTGATCCGGGACAAATCACTGATATTAATTAGGATAACCTCCATGGGCAACTGTCTAATTTAGGCACCATTTCTATTTCCTTTTGTGCCTTTATGAAAACGCTGGGACATCTTTTTCCTTCTGCCTGCATTGGTGCTCATTAAAGTATTTCAGAAAGGAATTGAAATGTATTTTCCCTCTCCATAATTGCTGTCATCAATAACAAGTAAGTCAGTGCCTGGATTCCAGCACATCACCCTGAGCCACAGAAATGCATAAGCAGAAGAGGGAGCAGATGGAATTACAATATTTAAACCCAATCCTGTGGGGAGTTCTCAAGTGACAGCAACCTTTGCTACTGCCATTCATTACTGAGGCTTATTGTTGAATGTGTAAAGAGAGCCGTAATTATTGATTGCTCAGCAGGCTGCAGCTGACAGCTTAGTAAGAAGTATTAATGACTGGGATAAAGAAGTGACTAAGAAATCATTTTTTTCTTTCAGCCATTGGGTTTATTCTGGAGACAAATTGCAATTTTATAGCCCTTGAGAAAATCAAGTGTAGGAGCAAAAAAGGTCTGCTCACACTTTCCGCCTGAGGAAACACCGAGGTGGAGCAGCTTAACATTCACCAGAGAATTCTGAGCATTAACACTGAGCTGTTTTGGTGTTATTTCACTTTTCTCAAGTCACTGCATCCACTGAATTTACAACTCATTTATGTTTTCATAAACAAGTACTTAGTGCTTTAGTAATGCTCTGTACGAACCATAATTATTGTGAATGTTAGGAAAGAGAGAAGTGGCTTTAGGTCTTGCAAATATTTCAGTAAGCTAGGCAGTGAATTTATTGGAAAAGAAATTTTAGAGAGACTAAAGCTATGTCTGGCTCTTGGCCAAATTTGGTAAATAACTTCGGACTGAAAAAATCTCAGAAAAGAGCATGAAGTGCAAAGTGTTGCTGTCAGATTGGCTAAACAAAATATTCTGCTATTTCATTTTGAGGACAGTGTTTTAATTGAAAAATGACCCAAAAAATAATTGGTTTAATCCCCTTACATTCATGGAACATTTAATTTCAGTTCAAATGAAATGATTCAAAATGAGCTCAAGTTAATTTGACTTCCTGTTCACTCCTTCATTTCATCTTCTTGGAAAAAAAAACCCCTAAAATTAAAATCCTGCATCTCTCTGCTTATCTCCTGAGCTGAAACATCCACAGCTTTGCATTAGAGAATTCCAGATACAACCAGCCAGGTTTTCCTGGGATGGAATGAGCAGCACTGCCTGGCCCAGAGCATCAGTGGAAAAGGTCAACAAATTGCAACACTAGAAACAAATATGAAGTTACAGTAGCTTATTGTGGATATAAACTGGACTGACACCCTGGAATTCCAGGACTGGGATCTGAGCTACCTGTTCAGGCTCTCTAAGGCCAACGAGAGAGAGAGAGAGAGAGAGTGAGAGAGAGAGAGAGGCACCTCCTGAAGGCATCTCCCATGGCTTAGCCCTGTCCTGGAATGAGTGCGGGGATGAGGAGATGCAGAAAATGTAGATGGTTAATGGTAGCTGGAGGTGGGAGGTGATCCTTTATGGTTGCTTCGTGCTTGTCCACAGCCTCAGTCAATTCCCTTAAACTTAGAAAAGGTAGGTCCTTACAGAATTGTTGTTGGTGCTGCTCAGCCCTCACCTGTCACTTGTCCTCACTGGATACCTGATTTATTCTTACCGAGCCAAATGAAGACTAAAATTAAGATAATTCAAGCTTTTACTTTGAAAAATTAATTACTTATTTTATTAAAAACTGCCTTCTGGAAGTACAGTTTATTGAGTATTTTATTGGCTGGCTTTTTTGTTTCCCTCACCAGGGAGAAGTGAAATTTAACACATTAACACTTAAAATGTTTCCTTTTGGACTGAGCGATGCATGATGAAGGTCAAAACACATTTACTGTAGTTTTTCACTCTGGTACATTGTTTAAATAATGCCACAATATTATTAGTTTGCTGTTTATGGATTCTTTGTACTTGATTTTTCTGTTTCCTGCTGTGCTTGGTCATTACTGTAATACTTGGATGTCAGCAATCGACTCAGATTTTTACAAAAACACATGAATTTGGACACATGCAACCCAATTCTGTGCCATTTACATCACAGAAAATAATTCATCACTGCCTCTGTAACCACTGGGTCTTGCTGGGAATGCTCCCAGAGCAAGACACAACTCCAAGAATCTCAGTGGTAGAACTAATGCCGTAAAATATAGCTTTAAACCTAAAGTGTGCTGAAGTGAGTCTCATATCTTTTTTGATATTCAGTGGAACTCAGATTCATAAATGCCTGGCTGACTTTTAAAAAATAAGACTTACTCACAAGATTTCTGGAAAATAAGTATTCTGAAGCAATTTGCTGTATAAAATATATGATTCCGGGGAGGAAAATACTAAAGTAATGGGTGCTATCAAACTGGAAGGTCATGGATTGTTCTTGTGCCACACAGCAATCTCCAACCCCTCTCCACCTCTCAACCTTGATGTAAAAAATGTCAAAAAGTTCAAAACTTTCTCCTTTAGGTGCTTGAAAGTTGGCACAAGGCTTGAATGTGGATGGGCAGAATGAGAAATGTGGGTTCTGTGGGAGTGGTGAGAGAACCAAGCCCAGGGGCTGCTGTGAGCTTGGAGGTCCTAAGGACCATTTCCCACCTGGCTGGAACTGGGGGGCCCAGGCTGAGCAGAGCCAAGGACTTTTCTTTCTCCTTGTAGACAAACACTGTGGCATGATTATTATCTTTAAACTGAACTCTGCCCTGTCCCTCATCTCCAAAACCTGGTGGCTTCATCCAGTTGATTCTTCACCTGTTTTATCTAAAAGTGTGGAAAAGGCAGAGCCTGAAAAAGCACCAGCTACAATAAGAAAGGAAACAACAAAAGATTAATTTAACACTGCTGACATTTGTGAGATATTTGACTTTTCTATACTGAAAAATTGGAAAGGCTTTGTTGTACCAAGGAGAACAAAAGCCCTTTGTCAATCACCATGTGTCTCGTGTCCCGTTTTAGTGACTTTATGCACTTTTTTCCATAGGTTTCTACAGGAAGCCTCTTTTAGCCTTCTGCAAGGAGCGATGGTTAATTCTTGTTGTATTTTCTGTCTCCTTTAATTTGATAAAATAAGAATAGTTCAAATCAATCACCAGGAAGGATGTCAAATCATCATAAAGGATGTCACACATAGCAGCTCAGAATGAGATGGTGAGGGAAACAGTGAAGGTGGAATATTAGAAGTGAGAGTTGCCTGGAAAAGCAGGAGGTGCCGAGTCCCACTGCTGGATGCCCTCTTTGCCTCTGGTTTGGCAGAGCCTCTGCCTTGAGTCTCCTGCTTTATGTCCATGTGACAATGGGCATTTTCCTCCCTCTGAATCGCCTGCTGTGACTGACAGCTTAATTTTGAACTTAAACACACAGTTTCAGGTTCTTGCTGATCCTCTGACCTCAATGACTCTGCTTAGCATCTGAGTGACTCCTTCGGATTCAGTGAGACACCACTGCAGCCCTGGCAGAGGAGCCCCACAATTGCTGTGGGATCCCAAGAGCTTCTTGGATTTCAGGCACGTGTGAGGAACTTCTGCTTTTGCCCAGCCCTTGGTACCACAAAGGCGAGCATGGAAGGGATGGGGCAAGCTTTGCCTTGGGTACTCCATGCTCACAGGTAAGGGAATATGAGGGAAGTGGGTAGTTTGGGCTCTGAGATGGGATCCCAGCTCCAGAAGCCTCTTTCAAGCACTATCACCAGTTGTCTTGTGAGTAGGGCCCAGGGCTTGTCCTGGGATAAGCAGATGTCAGATAATCTGCCCACATCCTCATTACCCCAACCTCCAATTTGCTGTATCAGCTTAAAAAGAGATGCAACAGCTGTAACACCGCAGGATATCCCATGTGCCTCCTTGAATCTTCCTTTACTCCTGGCCTGTGTGTCCCCTGCTGCAACTGATTTCCTGCACCTACATGTTCACCAAATGGAAAATTGTTCCTTTCTGTTGCCTCCAAATGTGTTATTTTGGTTATCTTTTGTACAGCTCTTCCCTCACACACAACAAGAGACAAGACAGTTTTGTGCTGGCCAGTATTCAAGTTTTTCATTTGGCAGTTCATGTCTGGCTGTGGAGATCTACTGACATTACCAGGGATTTATCAAAGAGATGGATCTTTTTGTGTGAAAACACCCTGTTGTCTGTTTCTGGGGCTGGAGCAAAGAGTCCTCCTGCCTTTTATAACACCCAGGAAGCAAAGGAAAACTTCTTTCTTAAAACTACAAGAACAATTATTTAGAATCATGGACTCACAGAATCATTTAGGTTGGGAAAGCCCTCTAAGATCACAGAGTCCTACCATTGACCCAGCACTGCCAAGGCCACCACTAAACCCTGTCCCCAAGTGCCACATCCACACATCTGTTAAATACCTCTACGGTTGGTGACTCTACCACTGCCCTGGGCAACCTGTTCAGTGACTGACCAGCCTTTCAGAGAAGAAATTTTTCCTAACATCCAATCCAAACCTCCCCTAGCACAATGTGAGGCTGTTTCCCCTTGTCCTGTCCCTTGTTCCCTGGTGGCAGAGCCTGACCTGCCCACCCCCTCCTGTCAGGGATTTGTGCAGAGCCACAAGGTCCCCCCTGAGCCTCCTTTGCTCCAGGCTGAGCCCCTTCCCCAGCTCCCTCAGCCACTCCTGGTGCTCCAGCCCCTTCCCCAGCTGTGTTCCAATCTCTAGACGTGCTCCAGCAGATTTGGGATGTCACAAGTGAATTCAACCCCTCCCCTCTGGTAAGCCCCAAAAGTGGATGAGGATCCTATAGCTCTGCCTGGATGGAACAATGCAGATCCTGGAAATCAGCTCTGTTTCTTGTGCAGGTCTGCTGTGTTTGGCCTGAGAGAGCCGCCTGCCTCTCGTGTCTGACTTTGTACCATGACACAGCAGAGATTTATCTGCAAAGCAACTTGGGTGGGTCTTTTTCTGCCAAAATAGATCACACAGCCCTGCTGTGAAGGCAGCAATGGGTGGATGAAAGTTTGTAGGTCAGGAACAGAGAGAGGACCCATCCATGTGGGAGATGCTGCTTAGGAAACTCCCCAGCAACTCCCCCATTCTCCCATTACATCCTGTAAATTCTGTTTATTACCTACTGAACCCAAACAACCAAATTCTTCAGCTGCATCTTCATAAGAAACTCTGAGGAAAAAACTGGGCTATTCCTCTGAGGAATAGCAAAGATGGGACCCAGTCTAGGACAACAAGGAGACCATCCTGGATGACCTTTGAAGTTTGTTCCAAGGTCATTCTGGAGTTTTCAAATTACTATAATTAATTTCTTCCCCCCCCCCATAATTACTGGGAAACGATTTGTACTGTGGCCTCAGAGACAGGGAGCACTGGGAGAGCTTGGAAACTTATTATTCAGTGTGAGAGGCTTTCAAAGGAATTTTGAATGTATAATGAACTGTGAGCATGGAGAGGGATTTCTCCCCCTCTCTCACCCTTTTTCTGAATTCCCCGCATGATGTGGATAAAATGGGAAATATCAGGTCAAGACAAATGTGGCTGCTGAACTGTGCAGGGAATAACTGTGATCCCTTATAATAAGGCCTCATTTCCCAAATGCATCTGCTTAGCAAAAAATTTTCCAGCAGTAGGGTGTTCTTTCATGTAGGCTCTAGAATTTGGTATTCTCTTAAATACCCATTTTCTTCCTTGCATTCCCTTCTTAGGTCAACATGTGTCCTGAAACTAAAAGACAGGAGAACAGGCATGTAAAAAACAAAGAAAATACAAGAGCATGAGCAAGTCTAAATATGAGGGAATTTCAGGGAAGTGGTCTAAGTGGAAACTTCTGCACCATGAGGGTGAGGCATATGCTGGCCTCACTCCACATCAGAGGTGTTTTTTTTCAAAAATTAAAATTAATCTATTCTAGCCCCCTAATGTCAAGCTTCCATCCATAGTGAAAGAGGATTATTGGCTGGTGGAGGAGAAGGAAGATTTACAATGAACCTCTTAAAGCCCAGCAGCTCTCTACAGGAGGGAATTTACAGATCTCTGGAAAAATGCTTTCTCTGGGATCTGAGCAGCTCACCTGGGGGTAGGATCAGGCCTCACACACACCTCTGTGAAGAGGAAAGAGTTTGGTGATCTCAGTGCCAGCGCTAAAAAGCAACCTCTGGAGTAAAGATGGTCAGCTCAGCTCAACTCTCATTTTCCTAAGTTCAAACTTAAAGCCCCACCATTCATAGAATCAAAGAATTGTTTAGATTGGAAAAGCCCTCTAAGATCATCAAGTCCAACCATAAACACACACTGCCAAGTCCACCACTGAACCATGTCCCCAAACCTACACATCTTTTCAACATTTCCAGGGTTGCTGATTCCACCACTTCCCTGTTCCAATGCCTGACCACCCTTTCAGTAAAGAGGACTTTTCCTAATATCCAATCTGGACCTCCCCTGCCACAACTTGAGGGCATTTCCTCTCGTCCTTCATTCTGTTCCTTTTTAAAAGACACTGGAATGCAGCTAATTAGACAAACTTCAATAATGAGGCAAAAATCTCAATCTTTAAAAAACACATCTCCAGTTAGAGGTTGAGATGATTGATTAAGTACAAGCAGCTTGGTGATTGGCCAATGTTCTGTGATCTGGAAGTAAATTTTAATAAAAAAAGATGTGAGACTGCAAGTAATCATGCAAACTAAGGAACGAGGAATGTACAGCTGATTTTAGGGCTTGCAAAGTAAAGCTGCAAAATAGGAATCTCCCATAATGATATATATCTGTATGCACAGACATCTACTCAACACACAGTTATCCCATATATTTTAAACTTGAAGTGGTGCGTGCAACTCAGAATAGTAAAGAAGATGCTAATTTGACTTTGTAACAGAAAGGCAAAACAGAGGAGTGTAAAGTACAGGATTTGTAATTTAATGGAGAAAAGCAACTCACCTTAGGCTGGTGTCCATCTGCAGCTCAATGAAGCTGCAAGAACATGCACACTTTGCCAAGATCTGCAGTTCTGTGTTGCCTTATTTGTATATTATGATTTATCCGTGGTTTTGTTGCATCTACAGCAGAAAAAGCCCTGCTATTTCCTAGACTGCTCCTTTCCCTGCTTCATGGCCTCTCCCAGGCTTCATCCTCAGGTTCCATGTGTCACTAATTGAAGGAGGCAAACCTCATAAATTATGGAGCTTAAGGTCAGGTTTTAATTAAGCTCAGTGGTCTAGCCAACAAAAACTAAAGAGCTCAGTGTTGTGGTGGGGAAGGCTGATGTCCTTCCTTGTGAGTGAGTGTCAGCTCTCACTGTCAAGCCAAGGTCTTTCAAACCCATCTGAGACACTTCCCTAGAACCCACAAATTTAATAATACTGGGAATTAAATGAATACACAGCTCGTATAGACTCTCTTGGCAATCCTGAGTTCAGAGCATCTGTGGTCCCATGGAAAATGGACAGCACTCATATTTCCCTCTGAGAAAGTACAAGGACAAACATCCCATCCAAACCCTCCTCTGTTGCAGAGGAAATCCAAAATTACTTTTTCTTCCTGACTGGTGTTATGTTATCCCCAGATGAGATAAATGACCCAAGGAAAATGTCTTGAGTTATTCAAGCTGAGGAGAATATCTGCACCCTTAGGCCACCACTGACCAGCTTCCATTGGTGTAGAAAATGCATTTTGTGCCCTACAAAAGTTTCTTATCAGGGTCATGGTCCCATGTGGGGCTGAAACGCAGTGAGAGATGTCTCCCATCTCACAGGGCTCGTAATCATGGCCAGCAGACCTGATAAGGGGAAGCTGATAAAGAAAAGCTGAGAGATCTGCCAAGCCTGCACAAAAAGTCAGCAGTTGGAGCCACAGGCTGAGCCCAGATGAGTTTCAGTGCTGGTCTGGTACTTTTCAGAAGAAATAAATTCCAATCACATTTGCATTAGTCTGGCACAGGGTTGACAGCAGAGTGAAGAAGGAGAGAAGTCCAGAAAGGAGGACAAATCAAAGGCAATGGGGATCTGTATACTGCAAAATGAAAACACACTAAACCCTGGTCATTCGTATCCTCTGGAATTAGAGACATTTGGGTTTTGTTTGCATTTGATGGGCAGTAAGTAGGAATCAGGTGAAAAAAGGAGATTCACCATAAGTCAAATCAGTCAGTTCATTTTTATTTATCACTCCCCTTGATATAAAGACAGCCCAGGATTTACATGGTGCTGCCCCAAGTTCATCTCTTTGGTAGCTGGTGGGACTGTGGAGCTGTGGGTAAGCAGCAGGAGGAAGGGTTTTATATCCAATCCTGTCAAACCACTCCAAACCACCTGAGATGCCTTATTTCAATTATCAATTTAAAAATAGAATTGGTTTTTGTTCCCTGATCCACTGATTCCTGCTTGGGTTATGTTAGAATCTCATTGAGGCCCAGGGGCAGCAAGCATTTAATGAGGATTTAGCTAAAGAGGTGATTATTTGGCTGCATCTCTTCTCTTCTTGAAAGGCCACAAATTATCCTACACTGGTTGAACTTTTAAAAATACGTCACCAGGTTCTAGTCTGTAGGTAAAGGATTAAAAAAAAAAAAACCCAAAGCTATTACAGATAAAAGTACTTAAAACTTGGTTGGAGGTTGCTCTACCCAAAGCTTATACTCAGTCCCAAATCCTGCTGGAGATTTTTTTTTCAAGGTTTTTTTTTTCCAAGAAGTTTCTTCTTCATTGGAAGAGCTATTGCATTTCAGGAAGAAAGAGTCAAGGATTTCCTTGGAAATTTGGCCTCAGTTGTGACTTAGGCCCCATGTCATGGTCATCCCCAGCCACTTTTCTGCACGTGGCCTTGGTCCCCCACTTTATTTGCTTGTTGCCACAGTCTGACTCCACCAGAGAGGACTGTAGGCAGCAACAACACCATCTTGATTTCTGTGTGAGATGTGGGATGTGAGATTCATCATGCATTCCCCAGCCTCTTCCCACTTGCAGCAGCATGTGCAAGAACAAGTGGGTATTTAGGGCCAAGGGGGATGCGAGTTTGGGGCTGTTGAAACCTAAAAAGGAATCACTGTGATGACAAGCAGGAGATGTCTGTTTCTCCAGGGAGACTGGGGGGGATTTCTGATGCATGAGAAAGACACGTCAATAAATAAGCATTTGCTGAAGAATAGAATAATTTATAGCCTCATCAGGAAAGCAGCTTTCTCTAAACACGGATGGCAACACGAAGGAATTGAACGTCTGTGTGGTGCTTGTCTGAAGAACAAGGAGAATATAGAGAAAATAATAATGTTTCTGAGAGCATGAGGTCTGGGGTATTGGGTAGCTGGGGGTTTTTAGGGGGGTGGTTTTGCTTTTTGAAGCAGCTTTCAGGCAATTTGCCCAGAGAAGTCTGCAATACAGATATCTCGAGGATCTAAGCCCTCGTGTGAAATTGAACTGGGCTTAATGTGTGTTTCTCTGGCAGTCAATAAAATGGGCAGGAGAGACACAGAGAAATTTCATTGTTGGAAAAAAAGCCACAAATCTGAAGAACCAGGAGTGTCATTTGAAGTAACTGAGGGCAGATAAGGAGACAATCGATTTTTAAGGAGCCTTTTTAGGTCCTGTGGTTGAAAGCTTTTACCCTGCAAACAGAGGAGCACAGAGAAACATTGGCTGGGGGGGGGGGGGGTGGGGTGTGACAGACCCCAAAAACCTATGCAGAGAAGCAATCCCAGGACCCCAGTGGTCCCAGGGCTCCCAGGAGAGCCTCAACCCCACATGTCAGGGGTGACACACATCCCATCAGATGATGGAGACAAGGGGATCCTTGCAGGATGTCACGGGAAGGAATTAGAGGGGAAAGGGAGTATTTTGACTGGTTTGAGGAGGAACAAGCATGGAAAAACAGTGGGATAAAGAGGCAAGTCAGGGAGATTAGAGAATTGGAAGCCAGGTATTGGGATGGACAAAAGTCTGGGCTGAATATGGGAGAGGCACAAGACTGCTGAGTTGGCTGCTGGAGGGACAAAGGGGTCCAAGCCAGAGAGACCACGAGGTCTGGGGGTCTGCTGAGAGACCTCTTTCCTTCCTTACGTGTCTGTGCACGAGGCAGCTGGAGAGGAGAGGATCCAAGCTCAGCTTCTGGGTGGGCAGGGTCCAAGGCCAGTTCCTGGAGGGATCCATATTTATTTATTGCTGTAGGAGTCATCTTGCTCTTGGAATTCTGTTTCACGTACCAGAGTGACTGCTCTTTTCCTGTGCTGCTTTTCCACTGTCACATTCTCCAGCTGCCATCACCCAATGTTCTCCTTTTTGGACTAAAACCAACTTTCAGTTCCCTAGAACCATCCCAACAACACTGCCTTGTCCCCACCCTGCTGGGAGAGTCCACTCAGAAATACCACACGAGTGATCCAGGTATCACTGGATTATTTCCTAATCCTCCAAAAACTGGTTGCCACAGCTTGTTTGATCCAGAAGAACTTCTAAACTTGACATAACTCCCCACCACCTGAGACAAAAATTACTGGTTTTGAACCCTGACAATTCATCTGCAATTTTTAAGGGTCATTTTGAGATTTGGAGGTGGGCACGGTTCAGGAAGGAATTACACAAGCAGATATTTATCTGGCTGTCTCTGCCTAATTTCATTCCTGGAAACTAATGCTCTTTGTTGGGAATGGGTTTTTTAAATGAAGAATTTAATATCAGTATGGTTTGCTTTCTTTTCCCCAATTTTTTTTGAAGTAAAACCATTTATTATTTCACACCGCATCACTGAGCTTTTCTGTCATATTTTTCATGTTCTTATCATAAAATAAGCTTAACTGACTGGTGGGTAAGTCCAAATTCCATACAATGAGGCAGCATCCATTTCTTTATTCCAGCAGTGTGGGCAGACTGTTTTATGTATCATTTCAGGTTATTATTTCTGATTAAACAAAGGTTTTAAGCACTTCTTTAAGTGCCTTAATGTATTGGATTTAGGATTGTTATAGGTCTTCTATATGGGAAATACTGTCTGGAGATTGGGACAGCAACCAGAGAGTCAAAAATACTAAATGGGACTTCTGAGGTTATGGGCAACTTCTGGTAGATGAATTTTGTCTTCTTTTCTTTTGATTCCTGCTATGGAAACAGGGAAGGAAATGGGGATGCTTTCCAAGGAGAGCCATGGCTGGTTAGAAAGCCATCTGTGTTTACAGTCTCCATATTAGTAGGGTGTTTGGAAACCTTTGGAGAAGAAAACAGAAGAGAAGCTCAATAACATTCAGGGGTGTCAAGTGTTCCAGTTCTGAGACCAAAGTTTGTCCCCACCTGAGTGGCCAAAGTTTCTGTTGCCTGGGTCAAACACAGCATTGATAAATTCCTGCCTTGGAAATCAGGAAATCAGGCATCTGCTGGGGGAAAGGGAGCCAGCTGGAAATGAAACAGGAAAATCACCATCCTTGGTGACACTCAAAACTCAGCTGGGAAATGCTTTGGGGAGTCTCCCTGATGCCTTTTCCTGGTCTTAAAATGAAGAGTCAAACACGGTTAGAAGGGGAAAAGGGATTTTACCTTGGGATTTATTTTAAGGATCCTTAGGTGCACACGTCCGGGTCAAATGCATCGAGATGCACCCCACCGAATACGCCCCAAAACATCTGGTATAACATTCTAGGTGTTACTAATTAGCATATCTATCAAAGATTCCCCAATGAGAGGCTCAAGTGAGCCCCCCTCCCCAAGGAGCCTTCCCCTGGATGGTTCTATCTTGGTTTACAGAATGTGTTCTGGAGAGGACCTTGGGGTCTGGGGCACACTGATCCCTGGCTACAAAGCTTCTAAAATGTTGAGTCTCTCAGCTTGACAAACAAGGCCAAGAATGTAGGCAAAAAGCACTAGGAATACAGAAGTTGTAAAAAAGGTATAACAGGGGTATAAAAGAAAAGGCAAAAAATCTTCATGGCATCATCCCCTAACTTTGAACCCATCACGCTTTCAGTGGGAGGTTGCACTGGACACACCAGAGGTTTGTTTCCAATCTAAATTATTATAAATCATTATGAGTCCCTGATCAATTTATACTCTATGTTTTATTACACTCCTGATCTTTTTTTGAAGGCTTATAATGAAATTTGGGGAATTTTATGACTTTATTAACCCATTAAGCTGGAATACACACAGTATTGATCTGTGTGTCTGTTTGGTAACTCCATCCCAGTCTGACCCAATACATTTGGAAATGGGGACATGTTTCCTTCAATTTATTTTATCCTCTCCTCCTCGTTTTCTTGTCTTCCTTCATAAAGTACTATTTTCTGAAGCTATTTAATTCATTGATTTAATGCACAAGGAAGTGTCTGTCACTGAGGAACATCCTGTCACTTCACACAGTTTTTCCCAGGTTTCTCAATGGAAATGTGGATGAGTGCTTTAAAATCATCCCTATAACTAGAATTTGGCCAAAAAGGCCCTATATAGGAATGTAAATAAACACAAACCAAAACTAGCAAAACATTTCAGTCCAAAAAATGCTACCACAGGATGTTTCCAGAGTGTTAAAGCACCTTTTCTTCTCTGTTTTCTTCTGGAAAAAAAAAGCAAGATTTTTGGTATATCAATCTAACATGTTGGGATGCTTCAAGTTTTTTTCTAATGGTTTATTTTCACAGAACACTCATTAATTTAAAAAATACCTGTTCTTCTGATGGTGCCTTTCTGAGTGGGACAAACCCAGCTGCCTTCCAACAACAAGTGGAGCAGATGAAGTTGTTCCTATGCCACAAACCTTTGTGATCCTGCACCAGGAGAAAATGAAGCTGGTCCTGCCCTCAGGGAGATGTAAGCTGTGGCTGCTGCTTGAGATCCCCAGCTACAAGCACAGCCTGTGCTGTTAAAGTTCTGTCAAACTGGGCTGCAAAAGTCTGTGAGGAAGCACACACCTCTGCAGGGATGATTGCTTTTCTCTCCCCTTTATAAATATCTGCCTTTGCCTGAAGATAAACATGAAAGCACTAAAAATGAGAAGGGGGCCGTGGGTCCACATGAAGTGGTGGTGCTGGAGGAAAACTTCAGAAATTCAGGAGACTCAGACACTCCCAAGTACAGGAGCGGAAGAAAATCTCTTACTCACTTAGGAACGTTTCCTTACCCCTTCCATGCCTATTTTGCCTGTCTTGGGTCAGAACTGTCAGCACATGCGGGCACTCTTCAAAATCCATGCAGTGCTCTTGAGAAAAGCTGCAGTGCCTCCTCAGAGCCCTTCAGCCCTCCAGAATAGCAATGAGGGAAGGAATGCCAGACTCCAGGAAGCAAGACTTCACTGTAAGGCACTCTTTATCCTCGGGTTTTGTTTGTAATGCTGTGGAAGAATCTGATGTGGATTTAAAGGTTTGAGGGGATTTTGTTCAAAGAATACAGAGAGGTATTTAAGGGCTTGGGCCACGTAATATTTAAGCAAACTTGTAATTGGTGAGCTCTGGGCTGGACTCCCACCTCGTGACAGTGATAGTGATGGATGTTGTGTGTGTTGGTGATGCTTTTTTGAATACAGAGGAGAGTTAAAAACAGACCAGGTTTCCTGTCTCTTTATTTACCTGCTAGAAGAAAACATCCATGAAGCCTCTGAAGCCCAGTCAAGATGCAGATGCAAAAAAGCAACAACAGATTTGTATTTTTCCTTCTTTCTTAATATTCCTTTAATTGATATTAGTGTGTTTTTCAGTCACGAGCAAAGATCTGAAATTTCAAAGGGCTATTCTTCCTTCACTGAACTCCAGTGCTAAGTTCATTGTGCAGATGGGCTCATTAGGCAGTAAAACTAAGAGCAAAAAGATTCTGCCTTCCTCATGTTTCCCATCAGTGCTTCAAATGGATGTTCAAGTGATCTCTGCCCACCAGCATTAAACTGCCCATGAGACTGGAGGTGTTCAACCCTCAGAAGCCTCCTGTTCTCATGTGGGCAGTGGCAGAAAAGACTTTAGCCCAGAGGTCTGTCTGCTCTTAGAGAGGAAGTTTTGGTGTGACACAGACACCAGGAGCTCCCAGCTGACTCTCCTGTCTTCTCCAGCGCCTGCTCATCGCTCAGCTCCAGAGAACGCTTGGTTCCTCTTGGTTGTTCCTGGAGTATCTGCTGAGGACAGGTGCTTCCTCTCTAGCCCTGCATCACACCAGGGTGTTGTGTTATCAGGTTGTCCTGATTTGGGGGTTTAAGTGGATCTGAAATACTCTGGTGTCCATCAAAGGTGACTGAGCAGCTGGCTTTAGCAAGGAGTGGGAATCAGGAGAACAGCAGTGCAGTGTGTCGGGGAATGGGACTTGGCAAAGTTCTTCATTGAGAGACTGCCTGGTGCTCATGGAGAGCAAAGCTGAGTGGCCAGGGAGAGACTGGTGGCTCTGCTGCAGAAGGGAACAATCTACCAGAGGAGAAAAATTCCTTTGGGACAGCAACCTTAAGGAACAATAAATAGATATTTCATCTGCTTTGCTCAGAGCGAGCACTCGATTTTGTCCCCCAGCTCCCAAGGAGGATTCCTGTCCCTGAGGATGGTTAATCAGGACCAAACATCAATATCTTGTTCAGCCCACACCCACTCCAGGCCCTGAGCTGGACAGGGAAGCTGGAGCCACACGGGTTGTTGTTGGCTGCAGGGCTCAGGTGAGTGCAATGTGAGTAACTCCAAGGAAACCCTGTCAAAGCCAACAGCTATCTCTGGTCATTGTTTCCCACCACAGGGGAAAATACACAGATTATTCCTACACTTTTCCCACTTGGCATGGGAATGGCATTGTGGAAGTCTGCAGCTGAAAGAAGTTTGTGTGAGTGGGTTCTGTTTCCCACTCCTGAACGTGGCACTGAAAACTTAATAGTTGCTGGGTGGAAAATCTGATTTTTTCAGGAAAGTTTTCGTGAGATCATATTGGTATAACAGGGTAAAAAAGAAAAACCAACCGACCACCAAAGAACTGACTCCAGAAAACTCAATTATCAGGTGTCCATGTAGCTTTTTTTTGGGGGGAAATTTCAGTCAGGGTAATTACTGAGTAACCTGTTATATCAGCAGAGGGCATTTTGTGAATCTAATGGCATCTCACCTCCTTGTTCCTGGCAGGTGTCCCTGTCTCAGAAAGAAATTAAGTGATAAGAGCAGAGAGGGACATAAATCCTGCAAAGTAGAACAGCAGGGACTTCAGCGAGGTGGATGTGATCAGCACATGAAATCCCATTATCTTTGGACCCATTAAGCTTCATTTTAATAGAGTGAATCTGGAGAGAAGGATGCACAAGTGTAGGGAGATTCCATCAGGAGACTGAAAAATATTGTGGGAGTGAGCCCAGGACTTGCAGACAGAGATGATTTTTTGTTGATGGGATGTAGAGTACACATGGTGCAACTCCAAGGAAATTTAAGTCGTAGTTGGGATATTCCTGCAAGAACAGAACAGGATCTGGATATTGAGTTATTTCAGCTCTCACAATCTGAGGTGACTTTTGGTAAAGGTTACTTAAAAATGCAACAATAGGGAGAGAATAGCACTGACATATTTTTCTAAAAGGTCTGGTATTTAGATTAATTAATAGTTTTCTTCTCAAAACCTTAAATTGGGAACTTGACCTGGTCTCTTGCTGAAGGGTTCTTCCAGCTCCTGTACAGCAAGTCCAAGTAATTCCCACAGTGCAAAGTTTCTTAGACAACAGGGCTTTGTCCAGCTGAATGACAACTTAATTATTTTTAATTGTTTATAAATATCAGTGTTATTATCTATATTTATTATTTGTTACAAATCCACATTAGGTTTGCTGTTGGCACAGGATCCCCCTCCTCAGTAGTATCACACTCCTCCTGATATCCCTGGTGGAGGAGTGTGGAAGGAACTTGAGCAAAAAACAAATTGTGAGGAGAGCTCTGACACTGAAGGTGAGATATGAGAGTCAAACTCTGCTCACCACTGGCCATGGAGATAACAAAGGGCAACAACTACAAATTGCAGCTTGGGCAGTCCAGGCTGGACACTGAGTGTGACATTCCCATCCGCAGAGGAGGGAGCAGTGGAATCGGTGGAACTGGAACCCTTGGCTCAGCATCCAGGACTCACCACACCTGATTCAATCTAATGCTTGTGGTTCTGTTTGCTTCAAGCAGGAGGTCAGGCTGGAGGGATACAGAGGCTCCTTCCAGGCAGGGAGGAGAGAATTAAAGCAGCAGAAGTTCATGACATTTTATAAACCCATCTTCACACTCTACAATCATTGCAAAGTTCACTGAATCTTTTCTCCCCTGGTTTATTGCTTATCTTTTAGTTTGCAGACTACACATGGCAAGACATTCTTAGGAAAACTTCTCAGCACCTCAGGATTCATACAAGAAATTCCTGGGAAACCTTGCAAACACCGTTTCCTGAGAGCCTGGAGGTCAGAACAGAATCATGACCAGATTCCTCACTGCCTCGTGTCCAACAAACACCTTCTGTGATGGAGCCCCGCTCTCAGCTCGGCTCCTTTACAGCCCACGGAGCTGTTGCTTTTCATCTCCAGTACATATTAACATATCTCCTTAGTCATGATTTATCAGGGAGTTAATTTCTGGAGAAAGGCCAAACAAGTATTTCAGTTGGTGTGTGATTTGGGGCAAGGAATAACAGGTGCAAAAATGTCCTTTTATCTTGCTGGCTGACAGCGTGCTTCTGTTCCCCACAGCTCACAGGAAGCCTTGTTGAACAGAATACAGAACACAAGACCTTTCCTCATATTCCTTTCTTATGACTGTCCTGAGGACTTAAAATTGCCATCAATTTGTCAAGGCTTAATAGGTTATCAGAGTCATCTGAGATGTCTGTGCACTTGTTCTTATCCCAGGGCAAATGGCAGGGGATACAAATGATTCCAGACTCCCTTCATTGACAGCCGTGCACCAAAATAAACGAGATCCTCCGGCCCACGGGCTGTAAGCACACACTGCAACCACACAGCTAAAATGGGCAAGGCTGTGGGTATCCACAGCTGAAAGCATTACCTGGCCCTTCATCTGTCATTTCAGAGAAATGGGAGTTTTTAGGGCACAAGTCACCTGTCGGGTTTGAAAAGTCTCTTGAGCGTAAGAGGATTAATGCCCAGCAAGCAGCTCCTTCTTCCCATTATCTATGCAAAAAAACCAGGCAAAAAGCTCAAATGGCACTGTGGTCATCTGGCCTGGTGAATCTTACTCACTGTCACTTTTTAAATCATCTTAATTGAGTGCCTGACATTTTAGCTTGCAAAGAAAGAGGAGAAAAAGAGGTGTCACACACTGCCTGTGCTAGGAGTTAATACCCCAGCAAGGACTGGGTAGACAATCTCAGTGGTTTCTTTCTCAAGTTACTGTTCCAGATTTGGTTTATAAATACAGCCATGTGGTACAATCAAGAGATTTCAGGGTGCGGAGTGGATTCTAAGTGACATTGTGATTGGAAAAAGTACCTAAAGGACACATATCACAAATGACGAACAGGTTAAATGCCAGAACTTGGGAATGTCTGTCAGTAAAGGATCACTATTACATAGGATATTTGTAAAGTTTTTCAGAAATTTGTGTTGGTCCTGATGCTGTTGAAGGTCTCCTGCCATGATCTGGGTATAGATAAAATGATGTGTGACAATGAGGACAGTTGAAGGCAGGACAGCGGTGCCCAGACTTGTCCTTTTGATGCTTGTCACAGAAAATCATCTTCCTTTCCATCCCTGGGCCTGTGCTCTACACATTGACCACGTTCCACATCTGAGATGAGGATGTGGAGAGGATATTTGGCTTATTTCCTTCAGTTTTTCCCAAAGGTGGATGCCAGGAATGCAGTCCAAGCCCTTTCCAGAGTGGCAGAGAGTGGAGGGTGATTCCCTGATG
>NW_008246064.1:2751593-2775977 GCF_000691975.1 Corvus brachyrhynchos
ATGGGAACAGCCAATATCTGTCTAGCAGTGCTGGTTTCTTTTGTAACAAGAATTGTACAATTTTGCATCATGGACAGAAAATATATTTGGGGCTCTCTCCTCCACTCTTCCTCTCAAGGAAAAAATGTGGTCAGTTCAGTGTCCCATTAAACTGTTTCTTTGGTGATAAATTTTAATTAAATTTTAACACCCAAAGTATATTTTCCTCTGATGAACCCTCTTACCTTGTCCATCCTATTGCCTGGTGTCCACAGACCTTAAAAAAAGATGAGATTCTTCCAAACTTGTTTCTATGCCTGACCTAGGACCCCTTGGGAATTGAAAATCTTCCAAAGGACCTTGCTGGTCATTCTGCCAGTGAGTAGAGAAGGCTCCCAATGCCTTCTGGCCGGCCACTTCTAAAATTCAGTCCAGTCCTAGCTATTTTTGCCAAGTGAAGCTGATTTAAATATACAATTTGCCATAGTGGCAGTGGTGTACAGAGGGGAAAAGAAGCTGTGATTAAGCCTGGTTTGAAGCATGGAGTGCACGGGGAGCAGGAGATCCAGTGTGAACTGAAGTTTGTGGCAAGTTTTCCTTGTGGGATAAATTGGAATTTGATTGATCTGAAGTTGAACAGACTGAATGACTGACCTGGAATATTTTTGATAGTGTTTTCTATGTTCTGTAGTCTCTCTCTGTGTCAGATGCCATGTAATAAACTATTTCTTGTTTCTGTAACTGGCTGCTACAAGAAGTTGGTGAAGTATCTTAGAGTAGCTGTGAAAAAGGAGGGGCTAATTGGACAGTCCAATGTCAAAGAGAAAGATAAAATCATCTGCTGTGCTTGTGGGAACAAAACAATTTGGGTTAGTGCTCAAGTGTGTTTGCAGAAAGCATATTTGAAATTTGTAAACAGAATTATTCCCTGAGGAAAAGCCATGCAAAAAGCTCTGTTCCCTGTGCAAGGAACCAAAAAGCAGAGCAGCTCCCCAACACATCCTGAACTTTGATGCCTGTGTTCAAACCTACGGAAAAAATGCCTTTACAGAAAGTGAAGACTGAGAATCGCTCACAGATGTGATCTGACAAATATATTCATTCTCTGGACTGTTTGCACAAAGCAAACACAGTAGGACTATCAGGATAAACCAGGGTTTATCATTTACCAGAAGTAAATATTTGCAGAATATCTGTTGCATTTTTGTAGTTTAAAGGATCATAAATAAAAAACATATGTGCTCGATCTGCTCTGCTGTTTGAAGATTCTTCTTATTAATAAAAGTACTTCTTTTTAGTATTGCTAAAAATCTGATTTTCATGTCACATCCATAGCTATGTGCACCCTGAAATGAAATGTTCTAACCTTTGGCTTATGCATCATTCCTGCAGGGGAATAAAGGTTTTTCTCAGCATAACAATCTCAACTTTTTCACCGTTCCTGAAGCACTTCACAATTTAGGCTTGTCAACTGTTGACACTGAGGCAGCAAAATGCTACTGTGGTGGGTGGGTGTGGAATCTGAGCCAGCTGTCTCCCACATCCACTTTTTAAAGTGAAGAACAGGGAGGAAAACAACCCTTTGAGCACTGTCAGGAACACTGCAGTTCAGTGGCACAAGGTCCCCCAGATTTCAGGACAAGATGATGTCTGATGTCCTTTCATGCACACACAATGCGCAGTTACATGAACGGGAACTGTAACTTTTCCCTCATTAGATTTTGGATATGGACTCTGGTGAATTTTTGTCTGGGTGAGTAAATGCGTTTGGGTTCATTGGTAAGGATCACCCCACACACCCCTGGGATGGTGCCATCCCACAAACCATCAGCCTCATGAATCGTTGAACCATTTGGGTGGAAAAGGCCTCTAAGATCACCAGGTCCAACCATTAACCATGTTCACCCCTAAACCAGACCTTCAAGTGCCACATCCACACATCTTTTGAACACTTCCAGGGCTGGTGACTCCACCACTTCCCTGGGTAGGCTCTTCCAGTCCTTGACAACCCTTTTTGTGAAGAAATTTTTCCTAATACCCAATCTAAACCTCTAATGGCACAACTTGAGGCCATTTCCTCTCATCCTGTCACTGATTATCTGTGAGAAGAGACCAACCCTGCCCTGGATACAACCTCCTGTCAGGGAGTTGTAAACAACTATAAGGTCTCTCCTGAGCCTCCTTTTATCCAGGATGAGCCCTCCCAGTTCCGTCAGCTGCTCATCATCAGATCTGTGCTACTCTGACCACCTTAAAAGCTGTTTTATTTCACTGTTTTCTTTCTGGATTCTGTGGTGTCCCAGAAGTTTTGTTAATCTGTCAGAAGTTCCATGAGAAGAGAGTGATGGATTGTCACTTATTACCTCCCAACTGCAGGAAAGAAGCCATTTCTGGTATATTTACATATCTATTTGCAGAACTCTGGTTTGTGCTGCAGCTTTGACAATATTTACGTACGGGACCAAATCATATCAGAACCCTTCTTATTTGGTAAATAGCACCAGAAAATAAATTAGATTGAGGAATGGCCCATGGAAGAGATTGCTCTGAGAGAGACTAACGTGATCCTAAGAAGGTTTGATCAAAAAACTCCTGGCAATTTAATTCTTCCCGTCAAAACTATCAGTGTTTTAGGGAAATGAGCACAGCATTTCAACAGGGCTGTAATGTCTGGTCAAGTAACGGTCTGACTGAGGGAGCAACAGCTCACTGTTCATCCCAGGAGCTTTGGGACTGCAATTCAAATCACTCTCCTGTCAGATTTAGGCCAGGGACTTGTACTCACACTCCTGTATCACCAAGCTGGTGCTGATTTATCCTTTAATCAGTCAATACCATCTAAGAACACTTTAGTGAAATAGTTCTTTTTTCTGCCATCCACTCACCGTCCTCTAGACTCCCTCTGCTTTAGCTTTCTGCTTATTTTCAGCCACACAGTTTTCATGTTAGCTGAATAACAATAAAACAATTATGAGACATAAAAGAACAGCTGCACCATTGCCCAGGAGAGAGGATTGTGTGAGTATGTGTGTGTGTCTGAACAGGCTGGCAGTAATAGAGAAATGACAGCTCTTCTCCCAGGCAGTCACAGCTCTTGGAAATACAAAGACTCAATACCCAGGAAACAATATCCTGGTTTCATAAACACATTCACAACAGGAAAAAAGCTCTCTGGGAGGAGGCAAAATGAGGCTGGGACAGGCACTCACACATGGACTGGCTGGGGGTGACTGGCTGCTGTTGTTGGTATTATCACTGTGGGACCCTGCCAGCACCCTGGAGGGAAATTTGTCAGGAGATCTGCTGCAATAATCCTGCACCAGGCTCACGTTTGATTAGCAGCCACTCTGGCCTGTCCAACAAGGCCAAGAACTGCCAACTCTTTAAATTGTCTGACATTCCTGCCTTTCTGAGTGCAGGGAAACCACAGCAGGATGGGAGCTGGGAGCTGCACGTCCTCTGGGACTGCTGTGAGCATTCACCCTCCACAGAAGCGTGGGGGGCAGGACAAGGAGTGGCTGCAGCAGAGCAAAATCTCCTGTCTGGAGCTTGGGGTCACTGCTGGTCCAAATTCTTCACCCAGTGCTGGTCAGCAACCATAGGGTCCTCTGGGTGCTACAGCACGGGTGGAGGCCACACACCACACAGACACAGCACTGTGCTGATTGAACCCAGTGCTGTAGGGGATTATCTACAGGTGCCTGAGCAGGGCTATTGTTTTCCCCCACTGATGCCCAGAGCAGTGTCAACAACTAAAAAAGGGTTGGACAGCTCATTTTTAATGAATATTGCAAAAAAATCCTGACAAATAAAGAACCATCATGGTGTCCCTGCCCATGGCAGAGGGATTGGAACTGCCTGATCTTTTAGGTCCTTTCCAACCCAAAGCATTCTGTGGTCCTGGGATTAGTGAGGGCCAAGTAAACCCAGCACCTCGCACAGTAAGTGACAGAAAACATCACACACAAGAACTCCTCCCTCTCCAGCAGCCTCTGGTGGCTTGGAGCAGAAAACAACTTCTTGTTCTTCAATTAAGCCTGGTTCTTAGGATCATAAAAGCATCTTACTCAGGAAAGACTATTTACTGCTAATCGCTCCTTTCAGCTTGTAAACATGGCTCTTTGCAATCCAAGGGTAACTCATGTGAAGAGTCATCCTCTCCCAAGGGGGACACAGAAACCTGCCACAGCCTCTCAGAACAGGCTGGTTCCTCCATGTCATCTATGACATTCTGGCACAAAGTGCTGGGGTGCAGGTTAAAGGCTGGGTGTTACTTTCTGAAGTGTTTTGATAGGAATTTCAGGGAGGTGGAAAGGGACGAAGAGAAATGAGCAATAACTGTTGGACCAGGGAAATTTACAAAGAGAAACTGGAGAATAAATCACTCGTCTAAGGGTATTTGTTCACTGTTGATGAATGTGTTACAGTCCCCTTCATGCTCTCGTTCCCTTTCCCTGTATTGACCTGATCAAGTTATGCTTGACCTTCTTTGTCTTTTTCAACACGACATTGACTGTTTCTATTTTTATTGATCCACATAATCCCTTCATGGACTTGGTGACATTAATATCCTCAGGGGTCTGTCTGGGTTCCAAGTCACTGAGCTGTTTTGCTTTCCCTTTCCCATCTGTGCACAGCAATGGCATTGCTCCTGACAATTAATTCAATAATCCACTGGATTGAGGAACGCCTTTCCAAGAATCTTGTGTGAAGTGTCTTGTAAAAACATCAGGCTTGATTAGACTTTCAAAGTGAGCATTCTGAGCTGACAGTGAGCTTTGTGGTTTAGCAAGTACAAACAAATATGCTGATTTAATCTGCCTAATTTTGAGCTGAAGAACTGTTATGAAACTATGAAAGAAATTAGAAAGATGTCACATATTTTTTAATCCATAAAATTGGGAAGATTATTTAGTTTAAAAGATCAGACTGCTGGTAGAGGGCATAATTTAGTGATAAAGGAACAGATCCAAGGTTGGGATAACTTTTGGGACATTGAGATTATTCAAACTTGGCACCATTTGCTGGCCAACAGGAAATGCTGAAGAGAAGAACACAGCAGAAACACTTTCTCCTCTCTATTCAAGCACGTTTGGGTAATAGTTAAATACTACCACAAAAATAGGGTTCAGAGCCCAGAGGATCCTTGGGGTGGATGTCTGAATCTCACATGGCAAGGGGAGGAAGAGGAATATTCCCCTTGGATTGTTTCTAGAATTTGCATTAAATTTTGAGGGGAAAAAATTCCCCTGATTTCAAGGTCTGTTAAGGTCTCCACTCCACGCTCTGCACAGTCCTTGGCTTGTAAGGTAACTGGAGCCACATCTGGGGCACAGCTGTGTGCTTGAACCGTCCTGACTGTTCTCTGCTTTGCTCCAGTTCCTCAGAGAGCTCATCACTTGTCTTGGGGCTCTCTCCGGATGCTCAGCTGAAAACGACTTTAGTCCTGGTGAAACCAAAAGGTGTAACTTTTCTGCCTAATTTTATTTTGTGCCACCGTCACCACAGTGGTGAAACATCCTCGGCATAAAATCTGCAGGAAAAGCAAAATGGAGCTCTGACTCGAGCTGGGAAGGAGCTGTGATGCCTGGCTCTGCTGTCACACACACTGGTTTAGTATCTTCAGCTTCCTTTACTTCTCAGAATTTACCTCGAGCTGCTCCTGGGCAAAGGAAGACAGATTTAGACTGTTTAAAGCTGCCTTTCTAAAAATAAATCGACTAAAGCACTCACCATGAGGGTCCTGCAGCTGCTGGGATTTCAAGGAAGAATTTGAAAGTTTGGCTCCACCTTCAGGGTCAAAAAGCCTCGTGCTGACACAATGGGAAACGCAATGGTGAGGGAGTATCCTATGGCAGGGACAGGCAGGCAGTGTTCCCAAACACACACTGCTATTTTTAAAGGAGAGCTGTCTTATGAAACAGATGACTTAGTGCTGCAGTCTTAAACAGGAAGTGTGAATGGGTGTTCTGTTAGCTGGGCAAGGAGAAAGATTATATTAATTATTTTTTTGAAAATGGAGAGACAGTGGGCACAGGACACCAGGCTGGAAAGAAGAGCAGCATCAAGTCAAGGCATGAATATCCTGGATGAAAAAAACCCAAAACAATCCCTAAATGCTAAATCTCCTCAAATTTTTCTGGCTATTATATTTCCATTATAAACCCTGAAAACCTGATCAAATAAGCTTTCTGCTTCTCCCTTGCTGTCACACTGTACAAAGCCATCAGTGACTCATGATTTATTACAGAAATTCTCTGATAACTCTGTGCTACCCACCACCATGGAAGAGGATTAATTTCATGCCACACCACAATTCAGTGCTGTCAACTCACACCCTTCACTGTGAGAACCCTACTAGTTCACACTTCACTTGTTTCTCCAGTTTCTGTAACAAGACCACTGGAAAGAAACTTAGAGAAGAAAACAGAGCCCTCCAGTTTTACTCTTTATTTTGCCCTGACTGGTTGTGGAGAGAGTCCTGAACACTTGGTGCAAGAAAACCAGAAAATCCCTATAAATACATGGAGAAATTTGTAAAAAAGCATCTTCAAACCCTGCCTTTTGGAAGACTTTTCATGATTCCTAAAAATTTTGCATTGGCAAGATCATTATAAAAATCACTTCTGATCTGGGTACTTACAGAAACTGCCCAAGAAACAAAGAGTGTTAAAGCACAGGGCTGGTTTAGCTTGCTGTGCCCAATACTATAACAATAATAATAACAGTTCCTGGATAACTTTTCATTAGATCTTAATAATTACAGTCAAGATTAGCTTAACCTAATGAATGAGACTTGGCAGTGGAGTAGGTTTTTTGGGGTTGGTTTGGTTTTTTATTTGCTTGTTATTTTTAAAGTCTTTTTAAAAGCCTTTTAAAGGTTCTGCAG
This sequence comes from Corvus brachyrhynchos, assembly GCF_000691975.1. Classification (NCBI taxonomy): domain Eukaryota; kingdom Metazoa; phylum Chordata; class Aves; order Passeriformes; family Corvidae; genus Corvus; species Corvus brachyrhynchos. The sequence goes on from NW_008246064.1 coordinate 2,758,462, forward strand.
CAATGAATGCAAAGCCTGATTTATGGTGCACAATGGAAGAAGGAGTTAAAAACCCAATCTGCCTTTTCTTTTTCTTTTTTTTCTTTTTTTTTTCTTTTTTTTTTTTTTTTTGAGTTGTTTCATTACCTGCTGGGTCTTCAGTAACCCTCACTGTGATCTGTATTTCAGAGGTGTGACAGAAGTCCTGGTTCCATATGGCATTTTCTGCAGCAGCAAAGATGGGTCATGCTCCCTCACTTTTCACTTCCTTCCTCATATCAGTTCAGTTGCACCCTCATGGAGCTGTTACAACTCAACAAACCAGATCCCTAAATCAACTGAGGTGGGAAAAAACAACCAACACAGGTAAACCCTCTTACTGCTTGTTTCTGCCACTTCACATTTTTAAAATATCACCTAAAAGCTCCTCAGGTGCACTGCTTTCAGAAGGCTGATGTAAATGGATTTTTTGACCAAAGCAGACTTTAAATGCTTTGGGATTTAATCTGGAAAATACTACTTGCTGCCATGGTTCAGGCTGATTTGGCAAATATTCTTCAGCCTTATCATCAGCTCGGCCTTTAAAGGAAAAAAAAACAATTAGAGACCATAATCTCTTCTTCCTGTTAGTGCCAAGAAATTCCAGTTTCATTCATCTTGTAACAGAACTTAACAGCTGTTTCTTGGGATAATGGAATTATGGTCCCCTCTCAAATTGACTTCTTGCATTTGCTGCCTGTATAAGGATATCCAAACGTGATCAGCCTGAGTTCATTCAGGTAATGTCTCCTGGCTGAAGAAAGAGAGGGGAAAAAATACCTGTTAATAATAGCTCTGTATTTAACTTCTATTTTAACCTACTGGCAGAGTAATGCTTGGCTTAGAGATCAGAAGTTTATCAGTTAGATTTGTAAAAGTGCTTCACAGGGGAGGTTCTAATCAGTCATTGAATATACGCTCTTCTCCAGACTGTTCCACAATTTTGTCATCACATCTACCCAGTAGCACCAGATAATTTTTATTTCCTTCATTATAAAGGTCTCTCTCTCCCCACAGAGGAGGTTTTGGCTGGTGGGATTGGTCGCCTCAGGGATTTGGAGCTATGAGCTGCTGTTTAAGCCAGATCCCAAGTAATGAAAAATTGCTCCCCATTTTGGGGGGGGGTTGGCAGTTTTTGTGATTTTCCTCCCCTAGTGCAGTTGCAGGTTGTAGCAGACATCTATAAAATGCCCACAGCAGGGAGCAGCTGCTTCCCAAGGCACAGGGAGCCAGGAGCTGAGAGTGATAAACCAGACAGCAGCACCAGGACCTCCTGGGCCATGATCCTGCCCTGCAGCCCCACTAAGGGAGGCCAGCCCAGGCACTGAGGTTCACCCAGAAGTCCAAATCCTCAGGGAAGTCCAGGCAATGAGGCAAGTCCAAGGTGAAGGCAGGAAGTCAAGGCTGGATCAGGTCTGGATAGTCCTGTCCCTGCCATGATGGCCCATGGGGACAAGGTAGGTTCCAGGTCAAGCTGGGAGGTGTCTGAGTCCAGATCAGTGGTGACCATGTCCAAACACAGCTGTGACTGGCAAAAGGCAGATATTCCTACAGCATAACTCAGGCTGAGGCTGGAGGACCAGGACTGGACACAAATGCAGGTGGTGTCCCCAGGAGTGGTTGGTAAAACCCCTCAGTGCCCTCAGGACTCTGTTTCTATCCCCTGGTTATAAAGGGAACAGAGACAAGCTCAAACACCAGCAGCTCATCAGAATTATCTCACATCAGATCCAACATCCATGTTTTCCTGGGTCTGCCTTGACTCACAGACTGAAATGAAGCCCTGCTTCAGAGAAAATCTTTCATCCCAGGTAGAAGCAGGCCACAGTTGAAAACTGGAATACCAGTTATTCATTACTACTTAGTTTCCACAGGAGGGATACACTGCTTTCACAGAAGAGAGTAACTGAGTTAGACAATCCCATCTTAGGATCTTTTAAGATCTGTCTGCTCTTGCCTGCAGGGCAGGAAGCAAGCTGAGGTCAGTGAAATCCAACCTGATGCTGCTGAAATGCTAGAACCAAAGTCAAGCTAGGATTTGTCTCCCTGAAAAGCATAACAGGCATTATCTAGGAAGGTGGCATGAAGCCTTCATGAATAGCTTGACTTCTAAGTCTCAGAAAATCGAGATTTTTTTTATTGTGCGCTTCATCCTTTCTGATGATTGCCATCTTTTTCTCCTGCTAAACCTCAGGAATGCATGCATTTATCTCCTTCAGGCTGTGCTATGGTGACTCTCTCAGTCACCTGGACAGCAGCTGGTAAAGGACATGACTCTTTGTGTTCCCAGGGCTCTGTCAATTCAGTGTTTCCCAAGCCAGGCTATGTAAAATCCCAGGATAAACTCCTGTGTTCCACTGATCTCTTCCTATGGGACAATCTGCTCAAGAAGTTCCAACAGCTCCATTCCCTGGATTTCTTACTGAAAGATTCCAGCCCCTCAATCTTGGAGGAGATCTCTTCCATTTTGAATTTCTCCCACACTTTCTCTTGCTGCCACAAAACAAAACAGCTGAGCCAAAAAAGCAGCGTAGCCTTAAATACACTCTGAATCTGGGAAGGAGAAATGCCAGAGAATCTGTGGAATACTGCTGTTGCTCTTGATCCTATATGGAAAGCAATAACATATTTTCGTGATAGCTGACAGCAGATAGATTATGGATCTGTCTCCTGGGAAATATCTACGTTCTGCCAAGGCTGAGATATTCTGTCTAGTCTCAACTAAGCTAATTTTGGACATGGAAACAATATAGTTGTGTTAGTAGGATGTTCCACTCACATCACTTAGCCTTTCTATATGACCCATCCCTGCTCCCATCGAGAGGGATGTGGCCTGGGACACAAGGAGTTTCCATGACTGTCATCCACAGCTTCCCACAGAAAGGAGGGCTCACACCAGGAGACAACAGTGGCAGGCCTGTGGGTAAAACAAACCAATCTCAGAAGTAAAATATGCCAAATTACACAAGGATTAACCATGTGCTCTTGCTTCATTGCTAAAATCAACTTAATTTTATGCTGGTTATTCCACTGGAGTGGCCTGGTGGCAGCCCATACCTGCTAGGGTGAAGGTGTTTGTGTCCATGAAGATTTTTGTGCAGTCACTCAGAATCTCAAGGTCAGCTGGTATTTACAGGTCTTTGTATCTAAAAACCCTTCACAAATTGTTCTTCTATGAATTTGACCCTGCTGTTGCAATACTTATTCTGATTTTCCTTATTAGTTCTAAATATTTCTGTGTTTTCTACATTTTCCTTTCTCTTTCTGGGAATGCCTAATTATGGTGAAAAATACACTTTTTTTCTGTTCTCCCCAGTTTAACAGAAGGAGAATTTGAATCGTCTTCCCCTTTTCTTAAATTAGGATCTCTTGCCACAGCTACACACTGAGTCCTCAGCACCTCCCACCATGCACTTTAACCATTCCACTTCTGATTTGGGAAACATGTGTTTTAATTAAAACCAGAGAGGGAAACAGATTTTTGTTTTCATTTGAAATTTTGACGGGGGAAAAAAAAATTCGATTTTCAGTGGGTACTAGAGAAACAAAATTCCCCATGAAATTAAATCAACAATAGCAGTGTATGTTATTTTTTGGGGGCATTAAAAATGTTTCATTATGATTGTCTCATCCTGGGAAGTGTTCAGAGCCAGGCTGGATGTGTCTCTGAGCAACCTGGGACAGTGGAAGGTGTCCCTGCCCGTGGATGATCTTTATGATCCCTTCCAACCCAAACCATTCTGAAATTCCATGATCTATGATTCTGTGATTTCTGCTCTCTTTTTTTTCATGGGAAATAAAGTAAAAATAAAAGCTGGTTTAAAATGGAAATCACACCCTGCTGCTCCTGAAGACTGACAGGAGAATATTTCTATGGAAGTGTTCTATTCTGATTTTTCAACACGGTGTTTTATCAAACTTGACATATTTCCATGATACAATTTTCTTTTGACAGGTTGACATTTCCTCATCGGAAATTCCATAGGAATGCTTCTGATGGGTTCTTTCAGATGATCTGCAGTTCTAAAAGTGAAGGCATAACTTGTGGGATGCTGAAAAGAGTTATAATAATTCTGGGGGGCAGTTGGGAGCAGACTGATCGCTACATTTGTGTTCTGCCTTAATGAATCCATAAACAAATTACAAGGCTTAAAGCAGCAGGTGACCTGGTGCCTCTTTATCATGAGATCACAGATGCTGTACAAAATCCTTAATGTGAGACTCAATGTCTTGACTCTTAATGAGCATTCCACCAGTAATCGCTTAAGTGTCCAAATTTAAGCTCAGACACTGAGAAGGCTGAATTTACTATTAGTGTAAAATACACTGACAGAAAGGCATTTATTCCTTGAAAACAAATGAGCAGGACTGGGACTCAGCTTTTAAGCAGAGCTTCCCCACTGAGGCTGATGAGAATTCCTGCCTTTTTTGCATGCAGTGAGGGCCAGATCTGGCTCAGTAGTTTGAGCATTTTAGAAGTCTGAAACCATATTCTCACTGGCAATGAAAGCAGAATAATTCCAGGAAAGCTGGCTTGCTTCAGCAATAGCACATTATCTCTCTTCTGCTTTAGATGATGTCCACACAAAGGTCTGTATTTTTGTCATTATTTAAAAAAAATCCCCAAACTCATGTGCTTTTTTGTCCTCTACAAAATGACTGTTCGTGCTATTGCTCGGACTGACAACCTGTCTTTAGCCATTGAACTTTTAACTCAGATGCATGAACCTGGGAGTCATTATGTCCTCCATTCTGAGACAATCAGAATTATTGATCTTAGACCTTGAACTATCAGAGAAGGACAGGACAGTCTGTTAGCCAGTGGACTACAAAAGGGCATGCAAGTACAAAAACGAGGGGATATTTCCTAGGTTACCCTATTTTCATTTCACAGTTGTATTCTGTGGCTTTAAAATTGACTATACTGTGAACACCGTGGGGTCCGAAAGACTTGGAGCCTGAAAGATTTGGAGAAGGTGGTCAGGGAACATTTGTTTCCTGTTTCTTTCCATTGAAGAACTAAGAGTTGTGAAATAAAACTACCGGGGGTCACTGCTTCAGCTGTGAAACTGCTGTGCTCGCACAGACCTGTCCGGGAGTCAGCAACATCTGCATTTTCTGTTCATTGCAGACAATTTGGTTTCATAATCATTTATTTCTCCCAGCCAAGGAGCCAGGTACATAATTCCAGATTTCAGGGAGAGTGTGTTTGCCTGTGGAGGTTGTGCAGCTGAGGTGAGCAGAGCAGAGGCGCTCGAATCTGAGATACAAACATTTACTCAACATGTTCATCCTGATCGATTTTCCATGGCTGTGTTTCCTCAGGCTCTTGGAAAGTTTATCAGCATGTTTGTCACTGAAGTTTCCACTAACTTAAGTCACCACTGCCTGTTGCTACATGAAATTAATCCAGACCTATTCACCTGACGGCAGAGCTATTAATAACATTCTTTGCATGCTTCAGTAATCACAGACAAGCCATACATCCAAAAAGTGCTTTGGAACTACTGTCAAGCTCCTTTTTAAACCTCATTAAGACTGGATTACTTGGTTACATTAATTAATCCTGGTGGCCTTATGCCAGTGGTCCTGTCTCAGTAGTTATTGTAACGCATTAGCCGTAAGAAAACAGGAAATGGCAAATTCAACGGTGAAGTTGAAAGAAAAAGAATCACAGAATAGTTTGGGTTGGAAGTGACTTTTTAAAGGTCATCTGGTACAACCCCCGTGCAATAAGCAGGGATATCTTCAACCACATCAAGCTGCTCAGTGCCCAGTCCAACCTGACATTGAATAATTCCAGGCATGGATCATTTGTGCCACTGTTTTACCACCCTCATAAAATAGTTCCTTCTTATATGTGATCTAAATCAACCCTGCATCAGTTTAAAGCCATTTCCCCTTGTCCTATCATTCTTTTCCCTTGTAAAAAGTCCCTCTCCAGCTCTCTTGCAGCCTTTTTAGGCACTGGAAATTACTCTTATACCTCCCCGGAGCTTTCTCTTGCCCAGGCTGAGAGAAAAGCAAGAAGTTGTCCCCAGAGCTCTTTTTGTGTCACAGTGTCGTCCTTAGGTCAGAAGAAGTGAGGAGCCACCATCCTGTGCTATCAGCATTCAATTATTGTGTAGCTGAGGCACACAGAGCTGCCTTTAATTCACCTCCAATAAATTCAGTAGCTGGTGCACCCACCACACAGTGGAAGGGAGCTTCCTGCCTGCCATCCAAGCACAAAAATTTTGTTTGGGAATATAAACACCACATGTTCCCTGCTTTGCAAACTGATGCTGCATTTCATGGTAACAACAGAAGCGTTTTGGCTCTTTCCAACTTTACAGAAAGCAAAGAAGAGAGACTTAGCTTAAAAAACATTTCAGCAGTGGAATGTGTGAGATGTGAATTCCTGGCTCTTGTGCCCTTGACATTAAGCCAAGGTGGTCTTTCCTTCATTTTATGTTTTTGGGTTTTTTTATGAATTCAAGAATCAAGATATCTGCTACTTTGTTAGTTTCTGATGATTATGGGAACTACATGTTCTGGAAAGCCCCATAGTGTAAGTCTTGTTTCATGGGAAGAGAGAGGTGAGGGGAGGATGGCAATGAATGGGCTTCCTACACAGAAAGACTGAAATAGAGTGAGAATGCAGAGTACTGTATCCAAATCTTTGGAAAATGTGATATAATCATAGAATCATGAGAATCATGGAATCATTTAGGTTAGAGAAGACCTCTAAAAACATTGAGTCCAACCACTAACCCAGCACTGCCAAGTCATTTTGAACAGAGGGAGGAGAAATGGGCATTCCTAAATATTCCTCTGAGTCCCCTTGGATATCAGTGAGGAGAAATTCTGTCAAAAATGAGCCCTTTTTGAAGCCAGCACCACAGGGGAGAGGCACTGCTGGGAGGGCTCCTCTGCTGCACTCACCACTGCAGTGGCAGATTAACAAGGGGCAGGCGCCAGGTGTATTTAAGGTTGCCTTCTCTTGGGTTTAAGCTTTACTTGTGTACCCTACAGTCTTGCTCTGTGAAGGACTTCCCCTCTGGGCTCACTAGGATAAAGCCTGCTGTTTGTTTTAATCCTGATTGCTGCTTGAAGTAGGAGAACATGATTCCTCTGGATAGAGGGGTCAAGGGATCAGTTGTTTTTGTTCCCTCTGTGCCGTACAAGTCAGTTAGAAGGCAGTTAGATGGTCCCATGCCAGAAAAGGGGATGAATCCCCTAAAGCAGGCAGTGCTCTGTGGAGACTCACTCAGCTCCAGTGCCATAAATGCCTCTTCCTTTCTTTCAGTACAAGTATTTTTGTCTGTGGTTCACTCAGTGGCTCTGTGAGCTCTGTTTGTCTTCTCCCTGATTTTACTCAGGTAAAATTCACTCTGGTTTCCCTGGCTCCACTTGATTGACACCATCCTTGGGAGGGAGGTGTGTGGGAAGCAAATCCAGGTGGTTGAGGCAGCAGGATATAAAGCCCATCTATGTTACACCTGGCTCCTGGTGTACATCACACAGATAGAACAAGACCTGACAAGGACCACAATCTACTGATGACAACCACACTTCACTTTTTGGCCCATCAGGATTTCTACAAAGACTCTTCCCACGGGAAAGATGTAAAATAAATGGCAATGAAATACAAAATCACAGATAAACCTGGGTTGGAAGAAACCTCTGGAGATGTCGAGTCTCATTGCTGCTCAAAGCAGGGCTGACTTCCAAGTCAGGCTCAGGGATTTTTCCAACGAGGTACAGAAAATCCCCAAACTTAGTTTTCACATACATTAGTTCCCTGTGGCACTGATAGGAACTCTTTGAATCTCTTTTCCTTAAATAATGTAGAATACATTGGAGTTCTTCTCAATTTGGATCAGAAGAGATGTGCTAGCATGGTAAGAGACAACGTGGGTTTCATTCATTACTGCTGGTTCTTTCTGCCTCTGTGAGGGGAATTTCAAGATTTATACCTTCTATGGAATACTGAAAGACTTGGAATTCTTGTGGAGCACCTGCACACATATCCAGACTTTAATTCAAGCCCTGGTAAGGATGATATGGTTTTGCAGTTCCAGTTGAATTTTATCCTCACACCTATCAGAGATTCCCAGGCTGGTGTGCAGGAGCCACCGTTCTCAGGGCATGAGTTGTATCTCTACATCCCACCAGCATCCTAAATTTTTTCATGTGGGTGCAGAGAAGGGTCTGTGGGGTCTGTCTGCCATCCATCCACTAATATTGGCAGCTGCAGTTATTTGGGGAATATTATTCTGCCCATCCTTATATGCTTTACCCAGCTTTTTCAAAGATTTCAAATTACACTGAACAAAGCCTTTGTTAAGTCTGTCAAGCACCTTCTGTACCTGTTCTTGGAGTCAAAAGGAAGTTGAACCATTTTAGACATAAAATTTCAGTCTTTTACAGACTAGAACTTGTTTTGTTGTGGTTTTTTTCTGGGAAGAAACTCAAGATTCAGTCAACTGCTCCCATCAGCTTATTTGGAAAGAGAGTGTCTGGCTTGCTTTCCACCTAAAAAAAGAACACAAGACAAAAATTACACACCCTGAAGCATTTCAACTGTAGGTGTCTTTAGCTTAATCTCTCTACCTCTGTTTTCATTAGAGGGTAAATTGCCTTAGCACTGGCAATAATCTCTTCCTTTCCTTTTCATGCCTCAGGATGTAAAGCAGCATTTATTGACAAACAAGCAATACCCAGAAAACTCAATTTCTGAGCAAAAGGAAATTCTTTATTACCATTTCTCTGATAAATAAACATGAAATGATTCATCCCCTTCCTGCTACCATAACTCACAAAAATGCTGCTATGCAAAGGGTGCTGACACAGCAGCTCAGTACAGGCTGGACTAGAAAAATAGGAGAGGAGATGGATGAAAAGATGGTTTAGAAATGCAAAGTGGCGAGCAACCAGCATAAAAATCTTTTCCTTAAAGTGCTGGAAGGAAATTTCTCTTAAGTGCTCGCATAGCTTCAGCTCTGCTAAGATGAATAAGTGGTGGAATTTTAGAGGAGTGTCTTCACACTTTTATGAGATGTTTTCCTGGGTAATCCACAGGCTGAGTCCACCCACTTTGCCACCTTCTCTGCAGTGTCCATGGAAACACTGGGGTAAAGCTAGAAATTAATTTTGTGGGCCCAAAAAGCCAAATTGTTTTTACTGACAATGGAGGATCCCCTGCTCACTTCATCCGACCCTTCAGGTGAGAGGTTCCAATCCTGACACAGGATGTGCAGCCTGGAAAAGGCTAAACCACCCTAATCTAAGGCAGTGTGAGCAAGGCCATTATTTCTGTGTAAAAGGAGTAGTGAGCTAAAGAAATCCGATGCAGTGAACTGCTGTGGAAAGGGATTTTGACTGATAGTCAGCAGGGCCAGAGAAAATAAGACAAGCAATCCTGGCTGAGCCACAGTAGGCCCGCCAGCATGTGTTTTAATTAGGTACTGCCTGAGTGAAGCATTATTCTGTAACATTTCAGACTCTTTGAAACTGCTGAGGCTGATTGTTGCAATATTTAGAGGAGTATTAACATGAGTGACTATCAGGTCCTCCAGCTCTCCTCCCTGGAAGAGCTCTCATGTACAATAAGGGAGCACACACAGCTTTGATTCACACTCTGGGAGCCAGATGTTCATCACAGGGAAGTGTTGCCAAAGGTGGCACTAATTAATTGCTGTGAACAAGACGGGCTTCAGAAATCAAATGCTCTCATGCCTAAAGCTGGTGCTTCTCTGTGAGGATTTAAGGGTGTGGGGCCAGAGCATCACTCACTGTAAACTGTCATAATCCTGTGGCAATGAGGAACAGCAAAGTGTATGGCAAGTTGTAACATCTGCAGGGTGGTTTCTTCTCTTGTTAAAGATTGGACGGGATTCGTGTCACCTAATTTCAGTTATCTACCATTCCCATCTGAACTCACTGTTTTCAGCTTCTTCCACAGTCAAGGGAAGAAACAGACAAAGGTGGGATGTGAGTCCTCAGATGGGTTGTAATCATTGAGTTTAGGGCATTGTGGAGTTGCTGCTCCGTGTTGCTCAGACATCCACTGACTGCAAAGGGGGAGTGGAGAAACCAGATCATTTGTAGGCACTTTATAAATAATGGCTTTTATTCAGCCCAGTCCTGCCGATGATGGTAATTTGTTGAGCCAGAAGATGTCTTAGGAACTGACATTTCATTTCCTACGTCCTTGTTAGAAGTTTAGGGTCCTATCTTCTGAATGTCTTATGCAGAGACTGAAATGCGAACAGGAACCTCTGCTTAGTATTCAGTCTATGTGCTTGAATTTATTTCTATTTATCAACATAATTGCTAGACCCACTGTTTACCACATGGAGCTTTGTGCTGCTGCTGGCTCCAGTGGCTCACAACACTGAGACGGCTGAAGCACAAGAAGAAAAATCATGATGTGCAAGGCCCTTGTTTCTCCTTTCTACCAGAAGATAAATAAGTTTTTTGTTTAATTATCAGTTTCTTGGCAGCAAGATTTCTGCAAGCAGTTTATATACCAATGGAAATACTGCAAAAGCAAACTCTATGGTCACATCCAGGATAAGTTTTATATCTATGTGTCCAACCTGAGAGTCCTAACTCACAAGGATGCCTAATTCTAATTTATTTAGAACATATAGCACTGGCACAGGCTGCCCAGAGAGGCTGCTCCATCCCTGGAAGTGTCCAAGGCCAGGTTGGATGGGGCTTGGAGTAACCTGGGATAGTGGAAGGTGTTCCTGCCCATGAAGGTGTCATGGCAGGGATTGGAATGAGATGATCTTTAAGGTCCCATCAAACTCGAAGCATTCTGGGATTCTGTGATATTTAGTTTTAAGTCTGAAGTAACACACAAATGTGTTTGCTTCCATGCTTTGAGTCACTTCAGGCACTCAGAACGGAAAAAAAAACTGCAGCAAGCACAATCCAAAATAGAAGGCAGATATTCTTGGGAAAAGAGTGGTGCTTTTCTTCAGGGATGACACAGCACCATTAGGCTAGTGATGAAGAGAGATAAATTATGTTGACAGCTGAATTCTCGGCAAGTGGATGATGAAAATCCCCATTTCATGCATTCTTCCACTCACTAAACCTGGTTCTCCCATGTGTACCTCCAGTGTGGATTCACTGAAAACCCACTTGGCTACAGAGTGTAAAATCAGAGTATTATTGCTGTGACTGACAAATGAGTATTTGTAAAACTGCTTCTGAATAATTTACTTGCCAACTGCTGAGTCAAATTTCCAACCCTCTCCACTAAAGCTGACAGCATCAGGCAAGAATGACAAGAAATACCAAGAACCTTCTTGTTTGTTTGCTGTGCTGTGAGCTCCCAGACACCCTGCAAACAGTTCTTGGGGGGAAAAAAAAGAGAAAAATAAGTGATTTTCAAACCTTTCACTAGAAAAGGTAAGCAAGCAGCATTGTCAGATGATGGCATGAAATAAAACAAACATTGCACTGGCAAAAAAAAGTTTTTCCAAGGAAACTCCTGACATGCTGAGTGATAACCCCACACAAGAAAATCCTAAAGCCAGAAATTGCTGACAGCTCAGCTGCTAAAATAATTGAGACCTCAAAGAATTCAGAGCAGCTTGTCAAGGGAAGGATCCTCCCAAAATTTTGTCTGGTGAAGCTGCTCTTCGGCAGGGAAGTCTCTAAGGCAATGATGAAGCTTGTCAGAAACGAGAGTGAGCCCCAAGAGACATCTCTATTTGGCAGAAAAGTACTTTTTTGGTTTCACTGGGTTCACTAGATCTCCACTGATTATGATATGAGCTCAGCATTAAAATACTGAGACACCTTCAGTTATTTCTACAAGAGTATTTCCACAAGAGAAATCCTGTCCATAGTAACATTTAAACTGCAGGACTAGGTGTCCTAGGTGTCTGAGCCTCAAGACAGAATGAAAGCTACTCAGGCTTGTAAGGGGACATGGCAAGCTGAAGATGAATAACTTATTTGAGCCCAAAAATCCAGACATAATAAAGATCCAAAGAGGAAGGGATATGGGAGAAGAGAGGAACAAGTTACATGAATTTCTTTGCAAAGGAGTAAATCTCCCAGTTTTACTTTACATTCCCAAAAGTACTGTAATAAAAGTTCTTTTTATTGAAGCCTTAACAGTAACCTGTAAATGATTTCAAGCTAAAAGGACTGGGGTTTAGACCTTAAATTGTGTTGTTTATTTTATGACTGCTGGTATTAAAAAATCATCCCTTGGAAAGTGAGCATTATATGAAGACATTGCCTGTCAGGTGGGAAAACAAACATAAAATTTAGGAAAGAATCCCAAAAAACTATGCCCTGAAGAAAGAACTTCAGCAGAAAATACATCAGTCAGATTTTAGTGTAATCACAGTGGATTAAAGCTGGATGCAGGAACTGTCTCAGTCTTAATTTGATTGTCTAGTGCCAGATCTCGTTCAGTGTGGTAAAATACATGTGAACACTGCAATCTAAATGCAAAATGCAGAAGGCATTTCTGGTAAAAGAGTGAAGGAGGGAGGCTGAATCACACATTTCTCTCTGCTATCTGGAAATCCAAGATTTATTTCCACAGAAGTAACTTGAAAGTTATTTGGAAATAATCAAGTTGTACCAAGAATCCACAAAAATATCAGCTCTTCTTAGAGGTGTGGCTCTACTCACTCAGAGTGGGTTGAAATTCTGAACCCAAATTAGGTGATTCCTCTCAAAACACATTTTCCTCCTCCCCCAGTTTTAAGGTGAAACATCTCTTGATAACACATTTAAACATATTTTTTAAATTTATCTCTGAAACTGCTTTGCCAGGGAACTTTGAACAGTGTCCAGGTTGCCAGTTGTCCTTCACAGCCTGGAGCAAGGCACCTGAAAGCCCCAAATACCCAGATCAGCATCCCCAGATGTGGCAGCTTTGCTGTCCCACAGCTGGCTGGGGACAGGGGAACATCTGGCAGGGCCTGCAGCCACCAGAACAGTTCTCCCAGCCCATATGGGCTCGGTGCTCACTGAGCTTTGTGGTGCCCTTGGGAAGTGAAGAATCCCAATTGCATCTCCCTGGCAATAGGATATGCCAAACACTAAGCACCAGGAAAAGTCCTGTGTTATTCCATGAGAATACAGTGGCCACATGAGTTCCACAGTAAAGAAAGCCAGAAAATCTATTTTATGCCAACGGGGTGATGCTTTCAGTTCATTTTCCTTCTTTCTCCCCACTCCCAAGGTTCATACTACACCCCAGAGACTTCACTATTAGGAACCATTTCAGACAATGGAACTTTCTTTAAATATCACCATTTTTTCCTCCATCCTACTCACATCCCTCCTTCCAGTGCAATTGCAAGTACTGACCTACTGAAGAGGAAGAAACTCCGTGCTTCTGCTTTGTCAGAGTAATCTCTGTTTTCCTGAGCCGTGCTCGTTACCAACTCTGACCCACCATTATTTCAGGAAACCATCACATTCATAATTAATAAGAACCCTCCAGCTAACTTTCCTCCCTTGCAGAAATTATTCTGGTTTCAAATGTCATCGTGGCATTCAGTCATTCTGCAAGAAGCAGGGAGAACTCCTCCTATTCCTTCTCCCAGCCTGGCCTTTTCCAGGTCTGGCACACCCACATTAATTCCCCTGCCACTCTAAAACAGCTGAAACCGATGCAGTCAGGAGGAAACAGGGCAGCACAACACTTCCAGAGAATTGTAGCTGTTCTGAGCTGTCACATCTCTGAAAGGGGTCTAACTTTATTCGTTTAGGGGATGAATAAAACATCTGATACATAATTAAAACTGGACTTACTCAGATCCTGCACAAGAGGCCTAAAACCTATCCAAAGTTCCAAATGGGGACCCAATTTGTCCCCAGATGGGGACCCATAGAAGAGGGCTCTGGAACTCACCTGGAGGGATGTATCTATATGATATTTTCTGATGTTTCCCTTTAACTGAGAGACATCTCATCCCTCTGAGAGGTCCTCCTGTGTTTCAGACAAAGTTGGCACCTGATTCAGCCTGATTTCACCCTTTGGTTACTCATGTCTTGTGTGATGCTTGTGGTTGTTGCTGAAACTGTTTCTCAAGTTACTTCATTGTATTGTAGAAATTCCTCAGGGTCATGGACAGGGCAAGGACCTTGCTGTGTCAGATGTGACATCAAGAGCTGGCCATTCCCTTCTTCCAGCAAGGATTCTTTCTGTACATCTTCACCACTGAGAGCAGTGGGAATACTTAGACTTTAAGTTCTTTCAGGAGCTTTAAAGAGGAATAAAAATCACCACCAAATAAGCAAAGGGGGTTATCCTTGTATGGGCATGACTGCAAGCCATGTCTGAAAGTCATTTGGGCAAGAATTGAGCAACTGGATCCTTGCCATGCTCCCATGTGGAGACTCACTCCATCCAGCTGATCAGGATTGTCTTCTCCTGCATTCCTGAGTCTCTGAGCATTGATCTCAGTAGTGATCTCAGGGGTCTTGGTGTGTTTCCTGAAAGAACAAGGTTTACATTCCCCATGCCATATCCACATGTGGGTGTGTGGGTATCTGTGTCTGTATGTCTCTGTTTCCATGTTAACCTTGACCAATCTGACCCATAAAGCCAGCCAGTAGGATTAATGATCCTACAGGTTTTATCAAAGGACAAGACTGGCAGAAGATTCCCCTCACTGAAGGAAAAGCTGCAACATGAGCTCTGCCCTAAAACAACTCCAGAGTATCCAGAGGGGACTGACTGTATAACCAACCCAGACAATGAAAATCTTTGGTTGGACTTTGCAATCCAGCTGCAAGGGGAAAAGCCCCAGGCACAAGACTGTGGGAACGATTTGTTTAATCCTTAGATAGTCACAATTTGGGGTTGTTTTGCTCTGTTTCAATACAGCTTTTAAGATTACGAGGCTCTGGACAGTGCAATAAACACAGATAAATCATAACAGAAAGTCATGGAAAACCTTCCTGGTTCCAGGGCACTTGATATCTGTGCAGATGCAGCTCCAGGCCTCCTTTACCAATTCCCATGAGTTCATGGAATCCTGTTGCGTGTGAGTTTCCAGTCCCGGAGGTGGATGTTTAAATGCAATAAAAATTTGGGCTGGATTTATTCCTCCCTTTTGCATTTTCATGAACAAACTCATATTAATTGGAAGCATGCAACTTTGGGATATGGCTTTGTTTTCTTTTAATAATGAAAGGAAACAAATGCTGGTGTGCAAGAGGCTGAAAAGGGAAAACTAGGCAAGCTTAAATATTTAAATATATTCAAGCTGTTGAATAACCAGAGGAAAGGGGAAAATAATGCTGCTTTGTGAAAACTTTTACCAGTCTCTTAGGAGGATTCCAAGTTTTCTAGTACATGTAAGTGCCCATCTCCTTGCTGTGATGTTCATGATGTACCAAATGGAATTCCTGATGGAAATTAGGAATGTAAGCATCCCCATAGGTGTTTTCGACAGGGTCAGAAGCTGTTTTATGCCTTTCTGAGCAAATGACAAAAAGCAAAATAATTCAGCAAGGCCTCAGAGGAAGATGTCCAGGTATTTCTGCATCCTGCTAAGCTGTTGTAAACCCTGAGAATTTGTTGCAATTCTTTCCTCTGTGCCACTGTGACCTTTATGGCAATTGATTTTGATTTAAAAAAAACCCCAACAAACAAGGAGGGTGGTGGAAAGACACTGCTGTCTTGGGGAGGAAAAGGCCCCATCTCCCTGAAGGAAGCAGCTGGCCACAGGTGACTACACAGACAGTGCACGGCACTGCTCCCTGCAGAAATCCAGCTGGGATGGGAAGGAGCTGGTCCTGTCTGCTCCTGCCCCAGAACTGTGACAGAGGGCTGTGTGCCTCAGGACACAGCTGGGCTTTTGGGGACAGTCCCAGCTGCAGCTGGGGGAAGATCCTGACTGTGATTCACACACAGCTGGCTGTCCTCTGGGCAGATGGGATGGAGCAGAGGGGAAAATAATCTTATTAGGCTCATTGCTGGCACTGGAAAAAACAGGGTTTGGCCTGATGCCCACACCTAACAATACCACAGACACATCCATTGTATGGAGAGGCCCAACTGGATGTGGAGGGAAGGGAGTGATAACTCTGCTAGACCCAGGAACTGGGCCCCAACAGGGTCAGGCATCCAAATCTATAAGATTCCCATTCTCTGAGCATCAACATCCACCTCAGAGCAACTAGAGGGCCAGAAGTCCCTTGGGCAAGTGGGCAGGAAGATAAGGGGTGACCTTGTTCTGCCTTTGCTTGCACAGGGGTGTAGCCCAGCTAGTATCTGTAGATAAGAGCAGGATAAATGCCTTTTGTTTTCAGACACCAAGTGCACAAGGAGCAGCCAAAAAGGCAGGTTTTACCTGGCTAGAAGGGTGTATGTACTGTTGGGGAGTCTTAAACGGCTTAGTGCTGGGGAAAAAAGGGCTTCCCATGGCAGCTGAGGAACAGCAAAGGAGATGCCCCACCAGCTTGGAGACTTCAGGAAAGGTGTGCTGATGAATTTGGTGACCAATAAGCCAGAACCTTTTCACCCTGGGGTACAGAAGAAGATAGGAGATTTGCTTCTCATTATTTTGGAAGTGGAGATCCTCATCACACCTGGTAATGTTGCATCGTGGGCTTGGGGGGGTGTCCCCTTTACTCCTGGAGGATCAGCAGGTGGTTCAGAGCACACAGTGTCAGGGAGGATTCTTCCTTTTCTTCCCAGGCTTGTAGGGGGTCACAGAATCATAGAAAGACTTGGGTCCTTAAAGATCATCTCATTCCAACCCTCTGCCATGGGCAGGGACACCCTCCACTATCCCAGATTGCTCCAAGCCCCGTCCAACCTGGCCTTGGACACTTCCAGGGACGAGGCAGCCACAGCTTCTCTGGACAACCGGTGCCAGGGCCTCACCACCTTCATAGGGAAGAATTTCTTCCTAGTATCTAACCTAAAGTTTTAGCTTAAAAAGTGTCCTATCACTATCTGCTCAAGCAAAGAGTTGCTCTCCATCTTTTCATAAAACACCTCTAACGCACTGTGCGCACAATGCAGGCTGTACCTGGGCAGTGGGGGAAGCC
Organism: Corvus brachyrhynchos; assembly: GCF_000691975.1. Lineage (NCBI taxonomy): Eukaryota > Metazoa > Chordata > Aves > Passeriformes > Corvidae > Corvus > Corvus brachyrhynchos. The sequence goes on from NW_008246064.1 coordinate 2,775,511, forward strand.
TGTTGCTCCTGAAAGTTTAAGGGCAATGGAGTTAACATTTTACCTAATTCCTGACAGGATGGGGTGTTGGTGAAGGGATTATTAATGCTCCTGGGGGGCTGTGTGGGGGGGTGTGTGTGCACTGCACCTAATTTTGGACAATGATCCCCACTGCACCCAGAGCCTGGGCAGGGAGAATCCTCTTGTCCCTGGAAACTTTGGAGGCAGTGGAATTTCCAGTACATGGGAGGGTGGAGGAGGATCCCCGTTATTTCTGGAAGCTGGTGTGGAAGGCATCCCCATTGCTTGGGGAAGAGGGATCTCCATCACTCTCAGTGCTCGGGGAGGGGGCTCCCCATCGCTCCTGGACGAGTGCGGGCGGTGCGGTCCCGCTTCCACGCAGCTCCCGATGGAGGGGGGAATCCCTCTTGCGCTCGGCGCAGGGAGAGAGGAGGGTCCCCCTCGCTGCTGGAGGCTGTGAGGGTCGC
>NW_008246064.1:2776330-2789246 GCF_000691975.1 Corvus brachyrhynchos
GGGGAGCGTGCCCCGCGCCCTCGCAGGTGCGGCCCCAGGCTCTGGGACGCCCCGGGCGGGCGGCACCGCTCCCGGCCAGGTGCTGCCCGGTGCTCGGGGATCTGTCCCCGCGGCCCTTTCCTGCTCCATCACTGGTGCTCTCAGAGACACCCTCTGCCCGCTCGCCTCTGGGTCCCCGCGCAGCTCCCGGGCTTAAGCACAGCCGTTCATAGTGTCCCCTGCCCTGTGAAACAGCCACCTTTCCTTGCCAAAGAGGTCCCAGCACAGGGACCGCACTGGGGTGGCAGCTCCTTGCCCCAGCGGGAAGGGGTTTTCCCTTCATCTCCCCGCTCCCTGCCGGTGCCCGGTACCCCCGGGCTCTGTCCCGGTGCCTCTCCTCGCACCATGTGCTCCAGGAGCGATCAGCAGTCAGGGGTGGCGAAGGGCAGGGCTCAGCCCACGCATCCAGCCGAGCATTTGCTCCGAGTTCCTCCGGAGTGAAACGTGCAGGGAGCTTTTCCGCGTGGTTCTTCTCCATTCACTAGCATCCCCCTGGGTGATGCTGGGATGAGGTGGAGATCAGGTTGGCCTCTGTCGGACTGGACTTCAAAAAGCTTTCCCAGTGCTTTTTAGTGGCTTGTTTGTTTTGAGCGACGGTTTCAAGTGTGGTTAAGTCAGACTTGAAAAGAAAACGTGAGAGGTTAAGCAGGAGTAGTAGCATTGATCCTCTGCAGAATTTGTAAAGGTTGTTCCCACAGCTTTAAAAAAGTGGCAGTGGCCCTTCTGAACTGCAGTGTAATTGGTCTATCTTTAACATTTCCTCAGATAAAGAAAGAAAATCTGTTCTATTTCCTTAAGCTCCAACTATTTTGTTTTGGTTTGGGTTTTGTTTGTTTCTGGGGGTTTATTTGTTTGTTTTGGGGATTTGTTTGGTTTTTTTTCTAATTTACAAAGAAAGAGAAAAGCCAGGTCAACATCAGGCTTCAGAGAGAAGCAACAATTTAAACTCTTTTTTGCAGTAGCTTTCTTAGAAGTGAGAGAATACTTTCTCACCCCTGCCAATGTCTTTTTTGAATCCCCAGAAAAAGAGAGAGATCAGTACACATGGGATCACAGTGGCATGGGTCTACACACTTACTGTTTTCAACCCCAAGCCACTTCTTCCTAATCTTTGTTTCTTAGTCCCTTTTCTCTTCCAGGCTGTGTTTTCCCATACTGATTTATTTTGGTCCATAAAAATATCTCAGTTTGTCTTTAGAGTGTGGGACTTAACAGTGTGGTTATCAAAAGTACTCAGGTACCAAATATTTAGTCAGACTAATTCTTTCTTAATGAACCAAAAATTATCATGTGCTTCCTCAGTGGATATAATCTATGGATTTTCCAGGTTTCAGGTTCTGCTGCAACTTTGCGTTTGAATTAATTCTGCAAATTTTGGTAGGTGTGTCACTGCTTTAAAAACAAAACTGCCTCAAAAGAAAGGGGATAAAAAGGTAGATTAAGGATCAAAATGCGAAATTTCCGTCAAGTGTGTTTAGTCCAAGAAATGTGAACTCTGAGTGTGTTCTGTGTGTTTTTATAGAGGAGCTTGTTTGGCTGGAACATGCTGGTCTCTGGTAGGGGCTCATGTACACCTGTGTGGGAAATAACATTTTGAATCTTCAGCCTCAGGACAGCTCTGGTTGCTCCAGCTGTAGCAGAAGCTTTCATTGCTCCTTTGGGGAGTGTTTTAGTCCCTGAATGTTGTCAGTAAATCTGGATCTCTGCTTTACAGCTGGAGGAAACTTTGCACCAAGGAGCTTAAGAGCAGTGTTTTAAAACTTTGGCTCAAAGCCAAAGCTCTTAAGTTCTTGTTTAACTTGAGAACACTCGAAAGTGTGGACTCAGTCAGTGACTTTATTCACATTTGTGGATTTGAGGAAAGGAATAGCTGCTTGTGGGAGCAGGCCCTTACCCAATGAAGGGAGTTTTAAGTTCTCACAGCAGCCGAGCAATTGTGTTTTATGGGAGCTGCAGGTTTGCAACGCCCACGAGATGAGGCAATTTTCTGGTACAGAATTAGATCTGCCACATGAAAATGCTGGTGCAAATGACCTGACAGATTTCACAAGGCTGGTCAGCAAAAGGGTGAAGACTTTCACTGAGATTTATGTTCTCTTAAAGCGGTTCTGGACGTATGATACACTTGAAAACACATCTAACAGAATGTGGGTAACAAAAAACAAACCATAAAACCAAGGCAGATGAATCTTATGACATTTTTATATAAAGTCCTTGCTAAGTTCATGTAATTTGGAGAGGGGGGATTATTCATCAAACCCAAAAGCAAAGCCTGCTATAATTTATTTGTTCTCCTGGAGCTGTTAAAAGAGCCAGGGCAGTGTGAGTGTATCAGGCAGTGATGACAAGTTAAATAGTGTTCCTGGTCTGAGGCTGCCAAAATTCAGCCCTATTGTGAATTAATGCAGCATAAACATCTCATCAGGAGAAGCCTTTCCTGGGGCAGTACTTTGTCAGGGTCTATCTAGTCTGTAACCATCCCATGGCACTTACTGGATGTTGGAGGGAGGTGGCTGTGTGCTGGTGTTGGCTGGCTGTAGTTTTGCCATAAAACGTTTCAGTGATGATGTTCATCGCTGCCCTTAGCCAGCAAGAAAGCAGCTTTAGCTTTTGTGCATATAAGGCATCTGCTTACATATCATTATCCTGTCAAGAGCAGAGGAAAAGTCATGATTAAATCCTCTCAACTCTCTGACCCTCATATTCCAAACCAGAGCGTGGTTGTGGAGGAAGAGAGAGCAGGGATCTCTCTGCAGGCTGCCCATTGTCAGGTGCAGAATTTTAATTTCAGCCTCACAGGTTCTAACTCCACTGGTACATCAGTATCTCCAGGAAAGCTCTCCAGCCTTCAGAAGAAATGCCAGAGAGTGACTCGTGCTCATGTGATTGAGCTCCTTCAGCTTCTAAAACAGGGAGATGCTGTGCAGGCTGTGCATGGAAAAGGTCCATGGTGCTCCCTAGCTCCCAGATCATTCCCAGGAACTGTTTGAGATACCACCAGATTGCTTGGGGCAGAAATGTGGCCAGGAGCCATTCTAAAAATTTAACAGTAGAAATGATTAAGGACTTAAACCAGGCCTTTGCACTGCTTGATTTATTGGCTTAGATGGAGAGTGCTGTGCTGCCATTGCTCAAGGTTCACTGTGAGTGCCCCAGGGAGGGATTTTCCTCTAAGGCCAACTCTTCATTGCTTTCAATTTGGTGATCAGCTCTCTTTGTGTCAGGGATCACTGCAAGTTCCTGCTGCTGATGTCCTGCTCTGAGAGATTCACCAGGAGAAATACAGGGTAGTGGATGATACGGACTTTTTAAGGAAGCGTTTTTCTGTTTTCTTTTTATTTTCATTTTGCCCCATATATTAGTAAGCCAAATATTTTAAAAATACTGTATTAGAACAAACATTTGCACATTTCTAGGTTCTTTTAATAGTTCTGCAGATCTTATTTTTTGGGGAGAGGGGGAGGTGAGGAAATGTGGGTGGCAACAACAGGCTGCACATGCTGCTGAATCTGTTCTTTTTTAGTTTATATCACTTTCAGGTTTTGCAGCACTGTGAACCCAGGAAGGAGATTTGGGGGAAAGGTGATTTACTCCAGATTAAAAGTTTATCCAGGAGATGACTTTTTTTCAGGAATTTTCTTTTCCACACCATATCTATAAATTGCAACAGATCATGTCCATATCCTTCATTCTTTTAATTTAGAGCACTTTTAATCCCAAATGAAGTCTGCTCTTCCCTTAAGTGCAAACATTAATTGTTGGATGTAAAGCTGGAGCTGTCCAGCGAGCCACTGGCACCTCCCTGCCTCCTGTGGATACTCAGTGACCTGTGTTAAGGCCTTGCAAAAACATTGTCTTTGCCTCCTTATCTTTCTATTCATGACAACTAAATACTTTGTGATGGTTTCCTTTATTAAACTATTTCTTTACACAGAATTACGTTTTTTTACTGCTGATAATTCTTTTAATCTTAACATCTTTGAAAATAGCTGTATTTAAGTTGGCAAGTGTGGGGTAAAATGTTTTCATTTTCTACTCTGAGGAGTTGGATAAATTTGGCTGTGATCCTTGTTACAAGAGAAGACAAATAGAAAGTAGATGAGTCAACTGACAGAACTGTCCTTCAGGTGACTGCTTGGATCTCATCAGTCACATCCAAATACGTGAAAATTTCATTTCCAGTTTGTGGTGCCAGCATGAGGATATTTGTTACCATGTGCTGTGGTAAGCACTGCTCAGTTCTCTGGCCCTGGGGTCACCTGGGTTGGCTCTCACAAGCAGATGTTCTGCTGGATCTTCTCGAAGCCTGGTCCATTTGGAAAGGGCTGTGGAAGGGACAGAGAAAACCACTTCTCAGAGATGGATTTCAACATCCTGTCCTGACTTCTGGCTCACAAGTCCCTCATTGCTGTGCAGGAGAGCCCACATTGAGAGTCAGGTGCTGGGAGTGTGCTGCTCCTTCCCCAGACTGGCAAGCTCTGTTGGGGAGCCCAATGGGTGGAGAACTTGGAATCTGCCTTTCCAAACATCCCTGAAGCCTCATGTGCTTGCACAGAAACTCAGCATGTTTTCATTAAATAAGAAAGAAAATCCATTTGATAATTCAAGAGCTGAAAAGTACTTCTTCCACGGAGCTGTAAGAAAATGAAAGTAATTAAATGAAGCCAATTAAAGCTCTATAAACTTTTGCATAAGGCTGGCTGAGTAACTGTCCACTCTGGGCTGTGTATGCCGGGAAAGTAAATAGTGAGTAATGCAGCTGGAGATTAAAATACTTTAGCTGTCCTCACTGCAATGCTAAACCCTTGCCCTGGTAATAGCAGCTGAAGTGCCAGAGGACTGGAGAGGAGCCGCTTGCCTCCCAGGGCTGTGGGATCATCCCTGTTGCTGTTCCCCCGGTCTCTGGGATGTGGGACTTGCTCAGTGCTGGTATCTCTGCACTGACATAGTTTGGGAAGTTCTGTCCTCTGCCTGGGGTGGCTTTTCCAGCACAAAGGAAGGAGGAAAGGAGGCAAAAGGGAAGGAAAGGAAGTGTGCTGATGGGCCTGGACAGGTTTCCTGTGGGGCTGCCAGCCAGGCTCTGCTCGCTGAGGTATCGATTCCCTTTGAGTGGCAGGAGCAGATCCCAGGGCCCAGGCATGGCTTGGGTTTCAGGGGGCTGATGCCAGCAGAGGCTCCTGAGCCACGCCAGGGCTGTGCTGGGCAGTGTGGCCATCACAGCTCTTCCCTTGCTGCTTCCTCTCTCCAGTGCACAGGGCTGCTGAGAGCGGTCCTCCCACTGCTTGCTTGTTTTGTGGGCAAACATCCCTGCCAGGGACCAGGCTGCTCCTTCTGCTCTCAGCTGGCTCTTTCAAAGCAGAGAGGAAGCCCAGGGTGTCCCTCTGGCTGCTGAGAATGGTGTCTCAGAGCTCAGGAAAGAATTCTGACCAGGTGTGCTTCCAGTCAGATGCACTGAGCATCTTTCCTCATCCTGCCTCAAAACCCACCTGCTGGGAGATCAGCTGTTTAGTCCAGCTTGAACTTGAGACACCTTCCAAGGTGTGAGAATCCCCTACTTTATCAAAACAAGTGTCTTCATGAAGATTTTGAAGTCTTGCCAGGCTTGCAGTATTTCTTTCCTTCAGGCAGAAAAGAATACTCTATCTTTAAATACAGAAATAGTTTTAAAATGTCTTTTCATAGTATTTGGTATAATATTTTAATTATGATTATGTGAATAGAGTCAATAATATTAGAAACGTGAGTGAGAGCAACCCCAGAGCCTCTGGATTGCTGATTATTGTTCAAGATACAGTCTGTAAGCTGTTTACTACATTGCCAATGGGAAGGTTTGGGGAATAATTGTTATCTGTGATTCTTTTTGCCATAGGGACTATAGAATCAAGGCATGAAAAAATAATTTATGCTGGAAGGGATTGCCAGAAGTCTCTTGTCCAGTCATCTTCTCAAAGCAGGGTTGATTCTGAAACCAAATCATTCTCCTCCAGTTAGGCTGTAAAAATCTGCAAAGATGGAGCTCTCACAACATCTCTGAAATGTCTTTTTACAACTTCTCTTTTCCAGTGCTCAGTCGTTGTCATGGTGCATAATTTTTTCTTTATGTTCTGTGAGGTTTTCCCTCACTTCAGCTTGTGAATGATGCCTGTCTTGTTGCTCTGCTGTCAGCTCCTGAGAGGAATCTGACTCCTCGGAGAAGACTCTGTGAATCCCCTTCACATAGTGAAAGATAATTCCAGACCTGGAGTTGAATTTCACTGTGATACTTGGTTTTCAAATCTAAAGGTGGGCTCCAGACCAAGAATTAGGAGTTTAAGGAAAGATGGAGAGAAAGTTCACCGCTGATAACCAGTGCCACCTCACTGGCTCATTTTTAAATCACTGTCAGGAAATCTTGGGTCAGAGGAACATTTTGTGGAGGATACAGAGGTACCACTGTTGGCATTCCATGGAAAGCTGAGCAGATATCATTAGCTCATAAAGTCTTGATTCAGATGGGTTTTTTACCTTTTTCGGGTGGCAAAGACCTGACAAGCAAAGATCAGGAGCTCAGATTTGTTGAGCTGCAGCTGGGAGAGCCTGTGAAGGGCATCCTTGGACATGTGGCAATGGTGACAGTGGATGGGTGAATGATCCTTGCAGAGGCTCTGCATGTAGGTAGGAATTAAATGAGGTACTGGCATTCGCTTGGGTAAAAATGGCTTTTAAACTTGAGCTGGTCTGGATTCCTTGAGTGTTTTGTCTCCAGTGCATGAGTTATCTCATCCTGAAGTACATGTTTAAAGCACAAGTGATGGATTGTTCCTTGGCAGTGCTTCCCTCTTCCACTGAGCATTAGGGAGCCTGAAGCAAAGCCTGCTGGAATAGTGGGGTGAGGTGAATCGTATTTGAGCTGCTGAGAGGATTCATGGGAATGGGAATGGGAATTGGGTGGGAAAAAATTACTCACAGGTTTGGTGTGCAGACCTAAGGAGAGGGCAGACATGGAGGCAGGAGCACTGTGAGGGGTTTGCTCCCGTTCCAGACTCTGAATATGATACCCACAGGTGTGGGGAATGAACAACGAAACCTTTCAAGGATGTGAAATTGAAAAGTCCTTCTGTTAAACAATTTTATTTAAAGAGAGCTGCAGCTTATCATTCAGATGCTGTTATGATCATTTTTATAACACCTCAGGTTGCTTTGGAAGGGCTTGGAGTCCTGGTTGGACAAATCCAGCACATGGGTGGCCTTAAACAGGTTTGGTTTGTATCTTGTGACTCAGAAAATCCCTCAGCACCTGCGTGGCTTTCAGTGGATGAAGAACCTCCCCTGTAAAAGCTTCTCCAGCAGAGAATGTAGGCAGTGCTCACTGAAGGCAGATCTCCAAGTTTCAAAGACAACACTGAAGTTCAGTGGTGGGCTCAGTGTAGCAGATGCTCGAGGGTTTTTTAATTTATTTTTGCATAAAGATTGATTTAATTTCATGCCTTAGAACCGAGTATGTGTTTAGTTGCTTTTTGCTTTATTGAACTGGGGTCCTAATTCCCATTCCATGCAGACTTTTAGTCTCTTTTTCCAGACTTGCTGGAAGAGCTGCAGAATACATCTGGCCTCTAAGATCATGGAGCAGTGTCTCCTGGAGCATTTGGTGTTCTCTAACAAGTAGCAATGTTTTATGTGGCCACTTGGATTAACTGAGAGGGAGTTTAAAGAGCTGAAGGATGACTTGAAAAGGAGCCTGTTTTTCTTGAGCTGTGCTCAGAGTCTTTCCCTCTACTGTAACCTTAGCTGGCTCAGGTTTCAGGTTGCAGGCTCCTGTGAAAACTTGTATTTAGACTTTCTATCCCAAATGGAAATTATTTTTATGGTGAAGCAGAGCCAGCCAGTTGTACACTGCCAAGTGCTGCTGCACGAGCGATTTTAAGTTACTGGGTTGAGAAAGGCCAAAAGCATCTTAATGCACAGGGCTGACCTTTTTGGGTCTCTGAAAAGCAAAGTATTTCCAACACACAGGCCCTCTTAGTACTGTTCCTTAATAAGCATCTCTTTCACATGCATCTTGTGGATGAAGTAACCTCATGGCAGTGGATATAAATCCATCCTGGCCACTGTAAAGATGACCTTCCCCTCCTCTCCTGTGCTAATCTCTGTTTTTCTCCTGAAGTAGCAGCTTTCACTCTTCTGATTGCACATATTCCTTCAGGTGATCAGTAGTCTGCAAATATTCCAGATCTCCTTGTTCTCTCCCATGTGTTGCCATCTCTTAGAAGGAATGAGCTGCTCACATGAATGCTGGCATTTGTTACAAGAGCATTCCAAGGAATATCTGATGGTTTTTTCTCCCAAAGCATCTGTTTCCCCACACCAGTGATGTAGAACTTGCCAGATGCCCACCTGCCCTGGAAACTCCTCAGCTGTGTTCAGAGTATGGATTTTGTCAAGGAAGTGTGGGATTCTCTTTGATTTTGCTGCGTTGAACTCTTTTACTAATTACAATTTCATTGTGAAGTTAGAACCTTGTGTTTCCCAAAAATGAGCTTCTGTGGACACAAACGAAGAATTTTTGCATTTAACAGGGCCACTGCTCTGAGCATGTCCATCCCAGAAGCTGGGGTGAGAACTCAATCCCATTGTGGAGATGGAGTTAATTTATTTGCATTGCCTAATTGAAGAGCTAAAAATTAAGTGCAGGTTTCCCTTTTCTCTCTCTCTTTTTTCTCTCTCTTTTTTTCCTTTCTTTCCCCTGAGTTCTGGGGCAAAACTACTAAGCAGCAGCTTTTTTGTGTGCTGAAGACAGTTCTGCTGCAATTTTGATGCCAAAACGAGGTAGCATTTGCAGCCTCAGATATTTTAAAGAGACCCATGGGAAAAGCTGAAGCAGGAGTCTTAAGAGCAGTGGAGCTTCCCAGAGATGAAGGGTAGGAAGAAGCATCCTCGTGACATGATCCATGCCAGTGCCAGAGGTGGTTTCTCAGGAGTGGAAAATGCTTTGGCTTTGTAGAGAACACAGTGGATAGTTCAGGCTGAGACTTCATTCTTGTGTGGCAAAGACATGAGACGGACCCTTCTCTTGTCAGCTGTGGAGTGAGCACATTTTTTGGTTGATAACTCCCAAATTTTTCCATGTTGGAAGGTCACTTCATCTTGCTCAGTAAAAGAAAGAGCGCAGATGATTTTATAAGATGGTGATGTCCTTGTGTCTTCTTTAGCCGTCATCTAAAGGAATGTTGGAATGTTTTTACCTCTCCTTTTACGTGTAGTGTCTAAGGAAAACTTAGGAAGGATTCTTGTCCTTACAGTGGGCATGACACAGCTGACGCAGTCAATGGAGGTTATTCCAATGTAAGGATTTAAAGTACTCCAGATGAACTGCATCTGGAAAATTCCTGCTTCTCTTCCTGAATTCCAAAGGAATCAGTGATCAGTTCAGCTGCTGCTCTCTCTGTTCTGAAGTCTGAGCTATTCAACACAAATCCCACTGCTTTTCTGGGAGCGGCTTTCTGATGAGATGCTGTTGTACATGGGATGGATTTCTCTGGGACATCGGGAGTACTAGGAACTACATTTTTTAAGAGTTTTTGCTCTGTTGCTTTGAGGCTGTGTCAGATGTCAGCATCTCGCAGCATGCCACCAGCAGATGTTTGACAGGGAGGCCTAAGAACTGGCTTTTATTAGACCACTGGAATATGGCATCTGGGAATTCTTGTGTGGGAATGGGAAAGGGGAGTGTGTGCATCTGTCCGTGTTGGGCAGCACTCACTGCCTCCAAACTCACCTCCACCTTGGCAAGGGGTGTTCTGCTGTGGTGGGTCAGCCTTTTCCACTTCAGCCCTTCTCTTCAGCTTTCACTCCTGATCTCTTCTCCCACTCTCCTCCTACCTACTGTGAGATATTTTAATTTAGCAAATGCTCCATTGTGTTTCTGTGGTAGCCCCATGTCTGTATTGGCATTTTTGGATCCCATCCTTAGCTTTGAGGGCTGGTTTCTATTCCTGTAGCCATTTCTTCCATGTTTGAGAGGAGAAAACAACCTCTCCCATGCAGGTGAATTTTAAAGCACCAGTGTTCATTTGGTTTTATATTTCTATATTGCTACATAGTGGAACTCAGTATTTCAAACCAGGACTCTTTGTTAATTGTTCTTAAAACTTACAAATCCTCTCTAACGTGGATGAAATAACCTCAAATTCTGGTGGGAACTGAGAGTGGGCAACATTTGTGTCTCGTAATTGATGTCCTCTGACAGAGATGAAGATCTTCCATGAATTAATGAAGAGCCGTGACCATGTCCAAGGGGAAAGGTCCAACAAAATGCGCATGAGAGAGGCAGACAGTGATGCACCAGAGCAGTTCATCCACTCCTTTTCCCGAAGTCCTCTCAGATGTGAATGGGCAGTTGACCAAAGGCTCTGTACTGTTTTCTGAAGACTCAGATCTGGCCTGCTCTTAGTTGGTGTCCCTGCTTTGGAAAGGAAAGGATTCATTTCCACCTCAATCTTTGGCTCAGCACATTAGTTTTATTTGTTCATAAATGTCCGCAGTGGCTCAGAGGAATTAAGTTGGACATTTCTGTGCATGATTTAGGTAAATTTGCAGGACAACAAAGAACTGATTTGGCGGTCAGAGGTCATGGAATAGCTTTTTTTTAAAAGAAATGCAGTTTGAGTAAAGTAGTGCATTAGTAACCCAAAGTGATCATTTTAGTACTTCAAAATATAATTTCTGTGCTGTCACAGGCCCAATTATTTATCTTTACAATTCTGCATTACTGAAATGTTTCTCTTTTTTTGTTGTTGCTGTTTTTTATTATTGTAAGAGGGCTTTTTAGTCTTTTGGGGTTTATTTGCTTTAAATCCAACTGTTTTTTCAAAAGTTTCGCACACAGCAAGGCTGTTGACTGTGGTTAGCGGAGAGAAAATGAAACCAAAAGTAACATAATATGTGGAAGGCACTTTTCCCCCTAGCCAAATTAACCTGAGCTGACCCTAAAGCAAATGTGACATTTAACCTTTCTTGTTCCTGCCCAAGCTGTGCTGAGCTTGACCTCTGTCCGTTCTTTCCCATCATCTTGGTGGGGAGACAGCTGAACACGCAGCGTATTTACAGTACATGGGGAGGGCTCGAGTTTCTTCTTTGAAGTGAGGCAGTGCTTTGGCCTGGGAGGTGGCAGAGGGGTGAGGGATGGAGGGGAAGAAATGCCTCTGCTGTGTCAACTCACATGACTGGGTCTGACATGAGACATGGCCACTGCAGAGCCTGGGTTTTGGGAGCTCTGTGCCTCAGGAGAGGGAATCTGTCCTGGCTGCACAACAGCCACCGCCTTTTTCTCCTTGACCTGACCATTCATGGAGGTTTTGATACTGGAGGCAGGAGTTTTGAGCCTCCCTGGAGGAGAAATAGCACCTTCGTGGTGTTTGTATGAAAAGAATAAAGTCTGAGAAAGGCTTTCTGTTTGTATTTCAACACTTCCTATTTTGTAAAATAGCAGCAAAGTGAGAAATAGGTAGAAAAAGGTGCTGTACAAAGAACAGTTGTTCTTTAGAGACCAACATTGCTGATGGGTTCTATTGTCATGAGCATTTACCCTCCTTTTTATTAAGTGACAGAGAATTCAGTGACATGAAATGGGATCCTCAATCACTTAACACACCTTAAAGCACTGAAATGTAACATCAACATTCAAGGAGTAGGGTTGTTTCCCTGTGTAAAAGCTGCCTGAATTGTGTTGGAGTCATTCTGTGTAAATAGAAAGGCAAAGGCATTTTGTGTGTTACCATGGCTTTATATCCCCCTCAGAAACAGTCAGGAAGATTTTGATTCATAGTTTGAAAATGGAATTTTCTGTCATTGATTTGTCACTCCTGAATTTTCCTGCCATGTTTCGTTCTGCCTTTCTTAAAGGGCTTTCCAAGAGCTCCACGCAGGATCCCAACTTGGCTCTGTATTTTGATGTACAGCTCTGTGGGCTTCTCTCCTCTGTCTGCAATGGGCACTTCAGTAGTTTCAGTTTGAGTGTGAAAATTAAAATATCCCCATTGATTTTCAACTCTGTTTCCTAAAATTTACTTGGGGATTACTATTGTCTTGTACCGACTGCAGCTTTCTCTAAGTGTCCGTGTTGGCATTACTGCTCTTTCTCACTGTTATTTGCCCTCTGTGGAAGGCTCAGCCCTGAATGCTGAGGGTCAGGAACTTGTGTGTCTTTCACTGGCTAAAAAGAGCCACGGGACACCTTACAGGGGTGCCCAATTATCCTGTATGTTCCGTGGAAACACTCTTCCTCCAGCCCTCGGAACTGCCCTTTGCCAATTGCTATCTCTCTTGGATGTGCAAGGATCTTTAGCACCCAAGTGCCAATTAAAAGTTCACTGAATCAACATGTGATATTTAATGGGATGTGATTCAGCCCTGCTATTTCAGGCATCTACTTTTAGGTGAGACAAAGTGGATCCTGAGCTTTGTTAAAGGTATTCAGCAGCTCTCACAAGAAGAGATCCAGAATAGGTGGTTAATTTGCAGTTGCCTGCATTAGTCAGGTGAATTCCACCTGGAGTTGAGCAAGTATAAACACAAACCTTCTATGTCAGGGGGTGTCTGTACCTGAATAAATAATGAATGGGAACTCTTCTGAGAGTGCTGGGGGTTGTTGTACTCGTGAATGAGAAAATCTGTTCTAGGTTGCTGCTTTACCTGCTTGGTTTCTTTCTGTTTATCCAGATAGTTCTGCACTGTGAATCCTCTGTGAACCTGCCCTTGTCTGTTCTGCTGGAAAAGTACTGCGAAGCTTTGTCAGCCCGCGCCAATGTCACAGGTATTTATTCCTCTGTTTCTTGGTGGCTTCTCGTTACTGGAGGATCCATTTTCAAAGTGTCCTTGCTCCAGGAACATCTTTTCCTGC
>NW_008246064.1:2789418-2839134 GCF_000691975.1 Corvus brachyrhynchos
CCTGCTGAGATAAACAGAGTGTCTCCAGCCTTGGCTTTTGCTTGGTGACAATGTGCAGTGGTGTGACAAGGACAGAGAACTTGGAAGTTTACACACCTGGAGAGAGCTTCAGGGGAACTAATGACAGCCTGCTCTCATAGTTTAATCTGTTGGATTTGCTGTATTTACTGACTGATATGATAGTTGAAGATTAGTACAGTTGACGTGTCTTATCCATTTATCCAGACCAGTTTTTAGAAGCAGGGCAAAGCACTTGACTCTTGGCTAAAATACACCAGCACAAAAGGGATTCTTTAAGAGATGTGAAACTGGATCCAGCTTTGCTTCAGAAGTGGAAGAAGCACACTCAGAGCCACTCCTCTTCAGCATTATTTGGGGGGTGTTTGCTGCAATGAGTGGTGCTTCTGGGGGAAAAATTAAATTTCTTCCCTTCCTCCTCATTTTTTTTCCCCTGGTGAATCTTCATGGAGGGAGGAGTTTAAAATATAATGCAGGTATTATCATTCAGGCAGTTCTCCAGCCCTGGGAAATGGCAAAGGAAATGAAGCTCAGGGAATTAAAAATCTTTCTGTAAAGTATGTTGGATCAATGGTGTTTTAATCTGACTTTATCAATTCCTTAAGGACAGTAAGCTGATCTAGATATCAGACGGAAGTGTGAAAGTTGTGGTGCCTTAACTGCCTCTCAATTTGCATATAAATGGGTGTGTTGACCTGGATTATGAATCTGGCCCAAGCTCTGCCCCTTGTGCCATTGTGTTCCAGGGAGCAGCTCTGCCTCGTGTAGTAGATTTGTTTATATCAATTTCATGACCATCTATTCCATTCTGAAGCTGGGAACAAAGGGAAGATAAATGAGGTTCTATACTTGGAGCTTTCCTTTAGGTGTTCTTTGCCTTTTGAATGTGTTTGTAAATATTACCGTAAAACTTGCCATTTATTCATGAAGTGTTTTTCTTTGTGCAAAGCTTCTATTTTAGAAAAAAAAAAAAACAAACACAAAACAAATTTCACATCAGACTGTCTTAGAAGTCAGCAAACAATTTCTTTTTCAGTTGTTGACAAAGTATCATTTTCTGGGCTGTTTACATGATGCATGAACACAGGGCATCTTCTCCAGTGGAGTGTGGCTACTGGAACAGAATTTTAATGGGAAAAGGGAAGGCAGAAGCCACAGAAGCCTCTCTTCTATTCCACTATCGTTGTAAGGTATCACTGATAAGAGGTAAAGCAACACTCTGAAGTTGATTTTTATAGAGTCAGTCCAACCTGCAGCTTTTTTAGAACAAACCTTCCTAAGATACTTCAAAATCCTGTAAACCTGTACTGTGCTTTGAGAGTGGGTTTATACACATAATAAACCCCAAATATAGTAAACCCCAAATCTGCTTCATGGCCAGCCTCAGGCATAAGCATGAGGTGAACTTTGGGACATCCTAGGGACAAAAATTCACTTTTTTGCTTAGCACGGACCAATGTTCTTTTCTCAGTGTGGTGGATCACCAACAAGAACATGGTGATTCTAACCCTTACATGTTGGTTTTGTGCTCCATGAACGTTGGAACTTCCGAACAGTCTGGACTATTCAGCTATGAGCCTTCTCATTAAAAACGGAGGTCTGCAATATAGTCATCAGCTCTTCATGGTCAGTAAAGCTCTGGTTGGTACAGTTAAAGACCAAAGCACGATTTCATCCTAAATTAAAACCTAAAATGGAGAAGAAATTAAATGCTTTTTCTTTATTGAGATCCAAGGATAACAAGTTCCTGTGACTAAGTCTGCTCTTGTATTTCAATGTCCCAAATGAGGTGAGCTGTGTTGCATCCCTCATTTTGAACCCTGGTAATGACAAGGTTGTGTCACACGGGGACATTGGTGTCATTCAGCAGCGTGGATGGAGAGAACCAGACCACAGAGCCTGCAGTGTCTGAGTCTTTGGCTGCTGTTCTTGGACACAGTGCAGATACCATATTTTAAAAGGGAAAAAAAAATCCGGAAAAGAAACCCAAGGAGAGCCATATTGAACCATCTTTATTTAGCTGGGAGAACAGTAAACATTAAGCTTTGTAATTCGTTATCTTCCCTGTTTCCTTTCCAGAAGATGCTGTTAATTAGTCCAATATGTTAATTTCCTCCTCTTATAATTACTAATTTCACCCCCCAAATATGTTCACACTAAGTATCCCAAACAGATGGCATAAAATGCTTTTGAGAATGTAATGCATGGGTAATTTCACAGAATGGCTGAGGGAATAACATTGTAAATTCATTCTGAAGCAATTTAAATCAAGAAATAATTTTTCAGAGTTGGAAGGCAGCATAACTCATTCTCTCTTTTGGGCACCATTTCCTTGAAAAATCCCTGGATGGCACCTTCCGGATTGCTTGGATTCAGTTCCTGAGCTTGATGGTGTTGTCGATGAGTGGCTTAGGTTGTTAAAGAATCACCATCAAGGCTACTAGCAGAAGTATATTCAGCCTGAATTTGTAAAAGTGGGAGTTAGCAAAGTTCAGCATCAAGGTCCACTCCATCACTTTTTACATGGATGAAACACACAAAGGAAAATCAAGTTAGGATTGAGATAGAATTACTTAAACAGAGATGAAAAATGCAAAAGGGTAAGAGGCACCCTGTCGCTGTTGGGGTGGTCATGGCACACATGGACAGTGCCTCGGACAAAGTGCAAAAAGCCCTTTATTAAACAAAGCAGCCTCTTTTATACACCTTTTGTATGTTACCGTTCGTGTTACAGAGTCACTGGCTGCTACACTACTACAATAGACTTACTGGCTACTGTTAACTAAAACATATAGTCATTGGCTACCATGGCATAAGTGTTCAAGCATTCAGGAAAATAACAGGTTGTTGCGGTTTTAGGAGCTCTCCTGGTTTTTGGGGTTTTTTTTTTTCTGTTAAAGGAATTTTCCCCATACATGTTGCTAGGGGGACAAATGGCTGGGTACTTCAGAAAAACAAAAGAGCTGGCTAGTCTTTTGTTTCACCTGGGTGTGTGGGCAGTCGGTCTCAGCATTTGGACAGAGAGGGAGGCTGCTTTCTTCGGCTGCTTGTCCTTCTGCTGGAGAAGCCCCAGGATCCCAAAGCCCGCCTTCCCCGCCCCGCTCAGAGCCGGGCTGTGGCCGCCCTGCCCCACCGCTGCTTCGAGCCTTCGCTACGTTGTAGCCGGGCTCGCTCTGCCTCCCAGGCGGTTTGTGAAGCCTTTGTCCCATCCCTCCCCGGGATCCCAGGCCACCAGTGCTGCATGCTCCCTGAGCGCTCTCCAGAGCGCCCCCTGCAGCCACGGGGGAGCCATCGCACCTGCCCTGCTCACCGGGAGCCACCAGTGCCCCTGCCGTCTGCAAGCGGAACTGCACCCGAGGGGAAAGGGCCCAACAGCCGAGAGGGCTGGCACTGGGTTTGTGATTGTTCGCTGTTACTGCCATAGTCATTGTTTGTTTGACTGGTTATACACATACACATATATAATAGTAAAGAACTGTTATTCCTATTTTCCACATCTTTGCCTAAAAACCCCTTGATTTCAAAGTTATAATAACTCGGAGGGAAGGGGGTTGCATCTGCCATTCCAAGGGAGGCTTCTGCCTTCCTTAGCAGACACCTGTCTTTCAAACCAAGACACAGGTGCAGATATGTTGCTGGTTTTCTCCTTCTGTTGTTTAACTTTCATGCTTCTGTTGATACTACATTCTCATGGGCAAAAGCTAACTGCTTTTCTTTTCATGGGATTTTCTCACGAATAGAAGATAACCATGTCCAAATTAGAGTCTGTGAAGCCTCCAGACCTGCTGTCAACAGCACCCTTCTGCTGAGTCACGAGGGTCAGAGTAGACCCCCTCTTGCTTGTTAAACTCTTGATAGGTCTTAGGTGCAGCTCAGTCCAATCTTAGTCCCAGACCAGGTCAATGGTTTTTATCTAAAGGATTACACATGTAATTAATTAGCATCACCTGAAGCACCACCATCAAACATATCAGTAAAAGGGGATCTCAGTAAGATGTTGTAAAAACACTAATTCAGCACAGATGGAATTTTTACACAGCTTCTGAACCAGCAGCAGTGTGAGGTTTGTTCACAGCTTTTAGGTGGATCACAAGATTTTTAGCAGCTCTTAATCACTGACTAATTCAACATTTACAGAGGGAGTTAATAGAATTTATTACAACAGCAGTAGTCAGTCACAGAGCCAAGATGGCAACATTGCTGTAGGTATCTAACTTTCCATCCTGGCCACAATCTGGGCAGGTAATTACTGGAATTTTAAAAATTCCAGTAACAATGGAAGGTAAGAAATCTCCCAAGGCTGTCAGGGAACGACTGAATATTCCCACTGTCATTCCTCACACAACATGGTCACTGCTCCCACCTTGGCCACACCAAAGTCCTTGGTAAGGGTCAAGGGACACTTCATCACCAAACTCATTTCACAAAGGCCACAGCCTAGCAGGAATTCCCAGGATCATAGAGCAATCCAGAGGAGAGCTGGGGAATGGGGGAAATGCACCAGTCCAGATGGGGATGTGTGTTTGTGAACTTGAAGGAAAACTGTGTTTAATTATTACTTTGCCTTTGCATATAAGAGGAATTGGTTGAAATATCAGATGATTTTTTTTTAGGTGACTCAGCTAAAGATGTTTCTGATGTTGTAATCTCCTGGTCTGGTTTGACTAGAATTACAGTGATATCCAGGATGAGCAGGTGTCTGTAAGTCTATATATCTGTATGATACAGGCACTGAGTTATAGCTTGAATTTTTATAGGAACTTAAGAGACCAGGGGTCCTCAGTTCACGCTGATATTCCGTGTGTTTTTGCATTATTCCCTTCACATCCCTTGACTTTCCCATCTTAACGTGTTTCCACAAGAGACTGCAAGTCTCGGGTTACATCTGATCCTACTTAATTTTGATCTGCATGGAAATCTTTTGATCCCCCTATTTGTTCCATTGACACATTTGACCACACAATCTTTAAGATCTTCTCAAAAGGTCTGAAAACAGGAATGTTGTCCAAAAAAGTAGACCAGCATGTGACTGGCCAATGCTACTGTGCTGTATCAGTAAAAGAATTACATTCTCTGATTTTCTTCCTTCTCCCCCTTCAGTCACTTTGAAGGTTGCAGTTTGCATTTATGGTGTTTAGGTGTATGCAGACAATCCACTAAAGGAGGGGCAGTAAATTAGATGTTGTGCATTTCATTTCCAGAAGTCCTGGGATGCACTGAAAGGAAAAATGATTTGTTCCTCCTGGTGACTGGATCCTCTTGACGTGGGGCTTGGTTCCCTGACCTCATTCTGGTCACTCTGTAGTGAAAGGCTGTTGTCTCACAGAAATGGTGTAAACATCCTGATTCTAAGTGGTGCAGGATTGCACCCGCACAAATTCAGGGTTACACTACTGCTGTGTTGTTTCCTCAAGTCTCTGGGGAAGCTGTGGTTTAAGGAAGTGTTGGTGGGTGTGGGAGGAATGTACCCAGGGATGGATCCACAAGTTATCAAAGATGCTCATCAAGTCTCCAGCTAACCTGGAGATTGCCATCATTTTCCCAGTTGCTGGGACAGTGTTTTATACTAGAGGCTCCTCCAGCACTTACAGAAGCACAAAACTGAGAATGTATAAATAGTGTTCCTCTTGGTTGACTTGTTAGTTTGAAATAATCAATTTCAATCATTCTTGAGTCAATCATTCTTGAGTCAATCATTCTTGAATCAATCATCCTTTTAGTGGATGAAAGTTTTATGACACACAAGCGTATTTGATACCTTGCTTTCCATCCTGAACTACGAAGGTGAGGCCCTCTCTGCTCCAGGGCTTATTTATACATCACACTGTTCTGTACATCACACTATTTGTTTCTTGGAAACAGAAGTCTGGCATCATTACACCCCTAAATATCCCTCCAGAGTAATGGCATGGCAGCAGTTCTCGCTGCTTCCCTTCTGCTTTTCCCAGCAGGTCACATCAATGAGCAGTCCCATTTAGAATGAGACTTGGATGAGCTATTTATTTTCACATATGCTTTCACTCCCTTGGCGTCAGCCTGCTGGCTGCGGCTCCCCACGCTGCTCCTGCAGCTGCCTGGGGGACAGGATCACATCCACAGCACCCAGTCACTGCTCCCAGGCATAAAGATAACCTCAGACATCAGTGTTTGCATGGTCACCACTCGAGCTGGACACCAGCAACCTTCCCAGCACTTCCTATTTTCAGAGGTTGCAACAGCACTATTTAAATAGAGGTGATGATGTTGGTTTACTTTCCCACTGCCCCAAATGACATACCAGGCAGTCTGGCTCTGCTTGCTTGTGCTTCCCAAAATAAAGCTGACAACGCTGGGTGTTGTTGAACAATTTGTATTATTGCCCTTATAATTTAAAAAGTTGCATTTTTTCAAGTCTGGTGTCCTTCCAAACTGAGGGTATGGAAATCCCTCGTGTATTAGGAAACTGTAGACATCCCAGCAAGTTCTGTGGTCCACTAGAGAGGATTATTAGAGTAATAGAACAGCTTAATAATGCCAGGGTTGTGGGTTTGATCCCTGTATGGGCCATTCACTAGAGAGTTGGACTCGATGATCCTTGTGGGTCCCTACCAAGTCAAATTATTTTGTGATTTAGGTTGGAAAAGGCCCTTAGTATCATCCAGTCCAACCATTAAGATAACACCTCCAGGTCTACCACCAAACCGTGTTCCTAAGCACCACATCTATTTCTACATTTGCTGCAGAAACAAAATATTTATGAGGAATTTGGGGTATGGGGGTTTATTTTTTTGGTAAATGATTTCTGGATGAGATAGATGAACATATCTAAAGGTTATCCACATTTATTCTAGGTGTCCCGAGGCTGACAAGTTCTTCCAAATTTACAACAACAAATCTTTAAGCTGTGTAAAGGAGGCTGTAAAATGCTCAGCATGAAACATGCTTCAGTAAGAAGTTGCTCCAGTGTCTTGATCCCATGGAAAGATGCTTTTGCAGAATCTCAGTAAAGCACAAAAGGAAGTAATCTGCCCTCACATTTTACGTTATACAGGAATGTAAAGACTCTGGGAACACACTGCTGAGATTTCTTTCATATTTCAGAAGAGTGGCACACCTCAGTCGTGGCTGTCATTTCTGCCTGGTGCGTTCCTAGCAGACCCTCAGTAGTGACTGTTACAATGCCCCACTCCATCAAATACACTTAAATCCTTGAATTTATACAGTTGGTACAACAAACACCATTTGCTGAATGTGGTTTATAAATTAGATACCATTTTTTGCACACTTGAAAGATGATAATACACGCTGTTGAAGCTCTCATTTTGTCGAGTTCCACAGAACAGATCGAGTGCCTTTTCTCTTCACACAGAATCATGTCAGTGTGTCTGGTCCTAAATGAAAACACCCCCTGTCCTTTAAATCAGCATTTCTCTCTGGTTTTGGGGGATGATGAGCCCTCCAAGCATTGAAATAACGCTGTGGGCAATCTAAGAGTAAACCCACGAGTGTTACTACAGACCACACTGTTCTGAAGGATGGGTGGTTCAAGAGGATGTCCAGCATCTACAGTGGTGCAGGATAACTGTTATCAGGAAATGGGAGAAATTGGGTAAAATAGGCAGGTTTTTTGTTGTTTCTGATTTCAGTAAAATGCCTAAGAGCTCATGAACCCGTGGCTGAGTTGACTCTCCAGGTCAGGAATGAGCATCTAGATGTGCTCTTGCTGACATGCAGTTGTGGTCTCGCCTTTGTCTCCCTGCTTTGGACAACATGGATGTTTCCATGCTTCTTTTGGAGGGGTGTCCTGAGCCACACTCAGAGCCAGATTCACCCCAGAGCCAGACCGAGGTGAGGCTGAGCTCCATCCATTTCTTTGTGAGGATGAACTCTGTGTGTCTTAGGCCTCTGTGTGTAAAATTGTACCTGGGGGTGCTGCCTTTCTTCACTAGCAACTAGTGACAGCAAAAAAAGAGGGTAAGCTTCCACCATCTGTTCTTGGTGTGTTCCAAGATGTGCCCAAAGCTGTTTGAGAAGCCAGCAGTGGCTGGTTTGAGGAAGAGAAGGTGAAAGGATGCTCCGTACTTGCAGGTGCTGTTCTGGCCTATCCTGGACCAGAATTTGAACACAAAACGGATCAGAGATTCAGCTTGAAGAAATCACCTGCTGTAAAGTTGGAGCTGACAACTCATTGTTTGAGTTGCATCACTCAGTTGAACTTTTAGGAATAAACTCTGTTATGCAAGGAATTAATTGGCCTTGGCCTTCAACCCTGAGATGAGAACATCTTACTGTATAGTCACAGAACCACAGAACAACAGAATTGTCTGAGACCTTTAAAATCACTGAGTCCAGCCCTTAACCCAGCACTGCCCAGTCTACCACTAAACCCTGTCCCCAAGTGCCACATCTACACCTTTTAAATACCTCCAGGCTGGTGACTCAGCCACTTGCCTGGGCAGCCTATTGTCCCGTGTACACAAAAATAGTTAAGCACCAAAGCTTGTCAGAATGGAAAGCAACCTGTAAAGCTCCAGCTCTATACTGTTCAGCTTTCTTATTCCATTACCAAATAAGAACAATGAGGGTTGTTTTTTTTTTTACCTCTGGGCATTCATCTTACTCGTTAAACTGTCAGAGGGTGGACACTGCTGTGTAACAGATAGATAATGGAAAATGTTAACATGGTTTATGTAAGCCACTTGGACTTGAGCTCTTCAACCTTCACCCTCTCTGCATCTTTATTTGTAGCAGATTCATTCTCTTTGTGGTGCTACTGCTGTGCATAAATGGTCAGACAAAAGGATTGTTTATGAATGCAGGTATTTCAAATTGCACATACTAGTAGCTAAGAGGTGACACAAATGAGAAACAGATTCCTAAGGGTATGAAATGCTGGGTGGTGTCTCAGCTCCACTGATGTGGGACAGGAGTCTGATTTCAAGGCTCCCTCTTCACCCTCTGGACTCTCCACCTTGTGCAGATGTCCCTGGTACATCAGGCCAAGCATTCAGAAGCTGATCTCTTGCCTGCTGTTACTGTAAAATACACAGGGGGTTATTACCATGCCAGAGGAACCTGGTCCTGCTAAGGAAATCCTCTGGGATGAGCATGGAGGCTGGGAGAGTGTTCATTTATCTCTTGTCTCTGTGTTGTTCCCTAAATATCCACTGCTGGAGACTGGAAAATGCAGTAGGTAGACCCTCAGGCAGAACCAAAAAAGGCTGCTCTGGTATTTTTAAACAAGCCTATTTTTCTTACTTATTGAGTTTAGCGGCAGCCTAAGGCCCGCTCAGCTGTAGATGCCTACTTTGCAATATCCAGAGTTACAGGAAATTAATCATTCCCCTAAGAATCTGCTCTTTCTTTGAAAGTATCCCTGAGGTAATTCCACAGCAGGTGGGAGACTGTCACTCCCTGCCTTCTGTGCAAATAAAAGGGAAACAGTTAATATCAGAAGCAAGATGTATTTGCAATTTTGCCATTAATCTGTTCAAGGAGAGTGCTGGCGAGTTCAGCCCTGTGAGCGCGGGTGTGAAATCTTTAGATGAATCCTCAGTGTGCAGCCACACCTCAGTGGGCATCAGGTGTTTGAAATTGGTATCAGCTAAACACAAGACTTCTGACTGAGGTGGGTGGCTTCTTATCTGAGCAATTACTTGTGGGTCGTTAAATATACCTATACCTATATATGTATAAAAATATACACATACAAATATATATTGATAGCTGATTATTTTAGAAGTCAAGAGTGTCCTTATGCTGGAACTGTCCTTCCAGTAACCACTGGGTAAACATCCTAGTTCTAGGATTTAGGAGTATCATTGGTATTTTTTGCTGTCTTCTCTCCAGAAAAATATATCTGTTCTCTTGTTCTAGTTAATTTAAAACTTAGCACAGATCTCCATTTTCTTCATGGATAAATAAACTCAATTTACGCATTTATTTATGCAGGATGCTCATCAATATTTTTTCCCCTGTTATTCCTAGAGGTTTTAAAAGTCTTGAGTTTTAGAGGAGGGAAATGCTGTTTTAATGCCACAGTTGCCACCTAAAGTGCTTGTCACTTCTGCTTGGGTGAGTGCCCAGTTCACTCAGATGTGGCTGGTGTTCTCTCACATTATTTTGATGGATTACTCTTCTTCTTTTGCTGAATTTCTTAAGAAACCTTCTCACATCCAAACATAAAATTCTTATTAGCAGAAAAAATACAGTTTTTTAGGTTGCTATAAAATAGCTTGCTGTGCTATGAATCTTTGAGACAAGTGAGACGGAAATTCACCCAGCAGATGTACTTTTTACAAAAGCAATTATTTTTTACAAGATGACAATGAAAACTAATGTAGCTATGCATGTTAATAAATTTTTGGCTATTATTTCCCCAACCTGAAGGATAAGATTTTATGACCATTTTCAACAGGGAAGACAGAGAGCTCAGGGGCAGCAGTGGACACGTGCACAATAAAAATTGTTACATCTTCTATTTTTCTGTTACAATCATCAGGATTTTATCAACATCCACAAGACTGCAATAAACGTGTCTGTTTGATTGGGAAAACACACAGTAAAGGAAAAATCTATGCAGCATTACATGGTATCTGTTACCTTGTTTTTCTGCAGTCCCATAGTCCACAGACAGAACAAGCAAAGAATACTCGATTTTTGATCTGCATTGCAGATTTCAGAGCACTTTGTAACTCTTTATCTCATTCCAGGAGGCCTGACTGTAGTGGGTTATTTTAAGTCAACAATTTTGCAGTTACTTCTTGCTTCCAGTGTTACAACAAACAGAAATACTTTGTTCTGGTTAACTTTCCATAGTTTAAGATTTTGAAAACACGTAGCCAAAGCAGAATCAGTGGAAGCTGAGGGGTGTATATTTTTATTTCTGTTCTATGTGTGGTGAAAGATAAAAATGAAATGATTTGCCAGGAATTCAAAGCCAATCACCAGAGGAATATCAGAACTTGAGGCGTTCCCGCTCTGCAGGCTGCCTGCAGTACTCGGTTGGGACTGAACCCAGAGCAATTAAAAGCAAGCAGCTGACATTTTTGCATTGCAAAAGTTTTAAATACTCCGTTGTAGCCTGGCAAGCCCACACCCAACCTGAGAGCTTTCTAATTGATTGGTGCAACTGTTCTTGCTTTTAGCTGCATCTCTTAAGTGTTGGTATCTTCATTAGATCTTCCTCAGAAATGCTGAAGGCCCTAAAGGTGAAGCTCATAGTTATAACTCTACGCTAAAAGAATGGATTCCATTTGAATTTTTGGTGGCTGGTGTGAAATTCCAGGGAATAGAAGTAATGGTTCTGGAAAAGGGAGTGCTGAGGTGTTCACAGAGAATAATTCAGTGACTATTGGAAGCTCAGGTAAGGGCAATGGAGATAATTTGCCCAACATCCCAGCATTAGCTGGAGCTGGATTTGAAATTCCTGTCTCTCTCCCATGCTCTAATAACCACTCTCTTCCTCTATGAAATGGGTCACATATTTTGATGTGGAGAAAATAGGATATAAAATGTTACAACACTGACAGTGCCTGCCTTGTTTTGTGCTGTAGAAACACCTTTATGCCCTACAAAAGATGGTATTTAAAGGTTTTTATGGAGCAAGGGTGAGGTGATCAGCGTTATAAAAATATCTGTCCTCTTTGTCTGTGCCATGGATACAGCTGGTTATTGATACAGAAATGTTAATGGTGGATGCTCTGGATTGCCCTGGCTGCGGGTGTGGTTAGTGGGTAAATATATTTGCTTACTTAATTAATGGTCAAGGTGGGCAAGGCTGTCACGGGAGAGAATAAGGATGTGGGCAAGGCTAAAGTCTTATATGAGCATGTCCAGCCTTTGATCTGAGCAGTAGCTGGAAAGTCTCAAACACGTGATTAAACCTGACAAGGAAAACTGAAACCCAGTCCAAGTGAGTTAAAGAAAGTTGTTGAGTCACTTGGGTCCTGGCAGACCCCACTGAACTGTTGCAGAATATTCTGGCACAGAGCCTAGGAGGGAGTCAGCTGTGGGCTTTACCTCAAAGAGAATTTGCCCAAACACCTCAGCACACACAATTGCAGGGTTTAATGTGTGGCAGAAGTGCTGCTAACCTTGTTACCATGACAGCCTTTGGTCTCTGCAGCACTTCTCTTCCCGGAATCTCTCAGGGTGTCCGTGAATAAGCAGCAGAAGTGCTTCATTCCGAAGCTCCTTCTTTTATTCCTCCTCGTGTTAGTGCAGTTTGAGTCAGTGTTTTTCTTCACCTTCTATACCCTATTCCTGAGACAGTAAAGATTCAGTGCTCATTTGGAATTTTCACTGGATAGGGAGGGGCTGAGCAGTTGGGGGACAGATGAGTGTGTGTCTTTCTCCTCCAGGCTTTTCTCTACTCTCTCCACTTTTCTCCTGCTCCTTCCCAAACTCCTGAGATAAGAGACATCCATCTCTCACTCCATCCTCCTCTTTGGACCCTCAGGTCCTCCTATACATCTTGTTCAGATTTCTAGACATTCCCACCAGTCCTTATTCATTTTACAGAGCCTGCTGGGCTGTTAGAAAGATGGGGGTGGTGGAGATGAGGAGGAGCAGGATCTAGAGCTGGACATTGCTCTGAAGATCAGGGAATGGATGGGCATCTGGGACTTTTTAAGGTTTTCTTCTCCTGCTGCCATTTCTGCACAAGCTCAGTGGGTTAAGACTTAATGGAGAAGCAGCTGCCGTGGGATATTCCAACAAAAGTTTTCTTTCAGTTGTCCTAATGCACTGAGGGATTCCCAAGCACTAAATACAAGTACAGCCAGAGCGTTTGCTGCTCCTTTCTTTAGGAATTTCCAACACAAATTCTTAGGGCAATGATAATATAATATTTCACATAGGCAAAAAAAAAATTAAAAAAACAAAAATTCTACTTAAAATCTTAATACTTCTGGCTGCTAGTAGTTGTCTACGTGAGAGTAAACCAATTTTTACCTTTAGGAAACTCCAAATCATACAGATTTAGGAATGTGTTTCATTTTCAACAATTACTGCTAGAGATTAAAAAAAAAAAAATCTTGATTTCCATAAGTTTAAATGTTTTCCTTTAACAAGGTAAAAATTTTTACATGCCTGGAAAATCCACCTATGCAAAAAAAATCATACTAAATCCATAAATGAAAAAATGGCCTTAAAATAATTTTTTTACATTGTTTCTAATCAGAAAATTATTAGAAAATGATTAAAAAGTTAAAGGCTTGTCTGAGTAAATTCAGGCATTTCCACACTTTAAAATAATGAGGATAAAGCTCACTCTCCACTGTGGATGCCAAAAATTAGGAGAGAATAATTCTACCCCTCTTTTTTATTGTCCTCTTCTCTGGTTACGTCCATTTTAGTGCAATTAAGGTATTATCAACATTTCGTAGCCCTCGGCTTGCATTTTCATGTGTTTTTCTCATAAACTGAATATTAAGTATCCAGGGAAAATGCTGCTCTGAACAACAGGGGTTCAATTAGGGAAAGCAGCAAATGCATTTCTAAGAATGATCCTAAAATTATGGGAATCATTTGAGTGGAAAAGGCCTTTACAATCATCAAATCCAGCCATAAATCCAGTACTGCCAAGCCCAGCACTCAACCACGTCCCCAAGTGCCACATCTACAGAATGACTCCACCTCTTCCCTGGGAAGCCTGTCCCAATGCTTGCAACCCTTTGGATGAGGAATTTTTTCCTAATATCCAATCTAAACCTCCCCTGGTGCAGCCTGAGGCCGTTTCCTCTTGTCCTACCACTTGCTACTTGGCATGCAACATTTATTTTCCATTGCTGTGAGCTTCTGCTTCCACAATTTGTGTGCCACTGAAGACCATTTTTGGTGATTCATAATGAAGGAATCTACTTCAACACTGAAAAGACCAGTTTTTGTGTCATCAGCACGCTTTGGTGTAGATGATGTAGTTCAGAAACATAAAGGAAGGGGCTGTTCAGACTTTTGGCTCCTGAGAACTGGAATGGTTGTTAAAGTGCAGAATTCTTTGAAAACATTTCAAAAACCATTTTGTCAGGAGTGAGAGGGACAATTTGAGTCAGGTGCTAAAGCCACGGAGGGCTGGTTGTGTTGCTGCAGCTGGGAGAGGAGGACACCTCATGTCCAAAGGCAAGGGAACAGCCTGTAGGCAATGGAGCAAGGATGAAAACGATGCAGAGTCTGTTTCTGGCCTGTTCATGCTTCAATTTAAATATTTTGTCTACCTGCAGAGGGCCAGGTGACCCAAATGTCTGCCTGTCTCTTAAGCAGCCACTGGTCTTTACTGATTTACAGTCAGTATACAGAAACAGGCATCTCCAGAGGGATGGCTCCTGTTAGGAGCAAATCACAGGATAAAATAAATTCATTCATGAAGGCATTTGTATTCCTTGCTGGAAGGTTACCAGCTCTTCTTGGAAATCTTAATTTTCTATACCTGGTTCTCTGCAAATCCATGTAAACTATGCACTCATAGACTCCTGCTTTCTATTTTAATAGAAATAGTTTTTCCTTTGTTTTTACTATTTCAGTCCATTAATGAAAGCTTTTAGGAGACCAATGAGTTCTCATTTCCTGGGGCACTTCTAATCTCAGAGATGGAAACTCCAAATCTGTCTCATGGTTATAAATCATACTTTTATTGTTAGGATTCATTTTCTCATTAGGATAGGATCTAGAAGCTAAACCAGATCAGCAAATCTCTTGGGATAAACACTGCAGATCTCAACATTATCAGAATGGAGGAGAATTTATCCTTTAAACAGTAACAGTTTATAGTTGCTCATTTGCCTCCTTCCTTCCCTTTGTATTTATTCTGGAAAGGATGTGCTTTAATGAGATTTTTCTTCTCTTAACTGCTGCTCTTAAAACTACATCAGTCCCAAACTGATGGGCTGGATTAACAGTACACGTGTAATTGCTGAAAAAGTAAAATCTCTTTGCTATGCAAATGGAAGATACTCAGCAGAAAATCCCCAAACTCAACACTTTGCAGTAGCTGGGTATTTCTTGAGTGCTTTGTAGGAACCTGGCGATGTTTAGTTCTTAGTCCTGAGCAGTTCAACTCCCACTGGGTCCAAAAAATGGGGCAGAATGGGTTGTTCCAGTGGTTGGTTGTTACAGCCTCCCACATGCTTGAACACAGACCATGGATTTGTGAAGTCAGCAGGTGCAGTTATAAGACACAGCTGGTTATTTCTAATTATTTCTTCATTTCCTCTTAGTTGGTCCTGTTGGTTGGTAAAAACAAATTGTAGAGTCCTAGAATGGTCTGGGTTGGAAGGGATCTTAAAGACAATTTAGTTCTCCCCCTGCCATGGACAGGGATAACTTCCACTATCCCAGGCTGCTCCAAGCCCTGTCCAACCTGGCCTTGGGCACTACCAGGGATCCAGGGGCAGCCACAGCTTCTCTGGACAACCTGAGCCAGGACCACACCACCCTCACAAGGAAGAATTTCTTCCTAATATCCAATCTAAACCTTCTCTCTGCCAGTTTGAAGCCATTCCCCTGTTTCCTGTCACTCCAGGCCCTTGTAAATCATCTCCCTCCATCTTTCTTGTCAGCTGCTTCAGTTACTGCAAGGCCACCATTGGGTCACCCTGAAGCTTCTCTTTTCCAGGCTGAACAATCCCAGTTCCCTCAGCCTTTCCTCCCAGCAGAGCTGCTCCATCCCTCTGATCATCCTGGTGCCTCCTCTGGCCTCTCTCCAGCAGCTCCATGTCCTTCCTGTGCTGGGGACCCCAGAGCTAGATACAGAACACCATGGGTAGGAACAGGATTCCTGCACAGACACCATAAAGATCATCACGGAAAATTGTACAAATAAAAGGAAAGACAAAGCAAAGCCTCAGTGGAAGCGTTCAGCTCTGCACAAACTGAGGCTGTTTTTGCAGGAAAGACCTTCCAGGCCTGATTTCAGTTTTATTTTCCCTACAGATGGAATTCCTGTCCCTCAGTTCAGACATTTATAGCACAGACATGTTCCAGGGAGTAGGTCAGCCCAGGTTGTCTTTATTGTTAATGGCAAGAGAGAGACACTTTTAGAAGACAATTTATCTGATCCAATTTAAGTGTCTTCTTTATGGTGACAGAAATCATCCCAGAGAGTCCACTGACTTCACTGAGTGGATCCCCCTTGACTTTTAAGGGAACCTAGAGAGTTCTCTGCCCCTGACAGCTCCTCTGCAGACCATAAATGATCCCAGCCACATCAGCTGCAACTCAGAGGAGTGCTGGCAGGAGCAATGGCCATCTATCAATTTTATATGGACTGTTTGGTTTATATTTTCTGCAGGTTTTGCCTCCAGCAAAGACTTTTAGGGAACATAATCCATAAACACCAGTGTAATTCTTCTGAAGAGGGGCAGTGTTTTCTTCTAAAAACCATAAATTTCTTCTTATTCTCAGAAGTTTCTTATAAGGACATGATCATTTTTCATCTGAAGAGGGTAAATTGGGCTGCTCTTCCATCTCCATAAAATAATCAATTATTTCAAATGAAACCATGGCTTCCATGGTGTGGGGGAACACTCAGTTATTGAGTTCTGTGGAGAGTGGAATTTTGATGTTAAACTCACAGGACTGTGTTGGAGGAATAATCTTTGCTCATAATCATAGAGTGGGTTGCAAGGAACCATAAAGTTCATCTAGTTCCAATGCCATAATAAATAACTCCTTGGCTTAGACCCAACATCAAACGTGGAGAAAATTGAGATTTTCTTTGGAATTTTTCTCACCTACCTCCAAGGTTGTGACACTCCAAGACAATAAATATTGGAAAAACAAAACTAAATAAACATGAATACGCAGGAATTGAGTGAATTAAAACTTCCTAGGGGGTCCCTCAATAATACTGGGTCGGATTATTAATTATTAAAGTTATTTTGCATGAAGTTATTTTTTGAAACTTGAGTCTGAAAGCAGAAATGTTAAAATTCTTACACTATTCTTGGACCTTAGAAGAATTAATAATAATAATAATAATAATAATGTATATAAATAAATCAAATATATAAATAAACCAAAATATATAAAATAAGAAATAGAGATGGAAAAGGAATTCAGCTTAAAAAAGTTAAATAGACATAATGTAGACAACCACAGTTAAGTCAGACACCTCAGGCTCCACTTGTAGGAAATTGCAAATGTTGGATCAGGTCTCCAACAGGTCCAACCTGCCCTTGAACACTTACCAACATCTAAAAGTTAGGGATCCCAAGTATTTATTTCATTTGGGAAGCTGCAGATTTCAAAAAAATCTAGGAAACTGATGTAAATTCCTGCTCAAAATTTTACACCTTTGTTCTTCTGTCTACATTTTCTGTCACCTGGCAAACTAAAAATCCAGTACAATTCAGACTAAATAATTAAGGTGTAATTTAAATGACCCCTAGGATGTTTCAGCCCAACTCTAGCTAATTTTATATTCAAAGACAGAAGCGGAGTCACAGAGGCCAAGAAAATCCATTTGTCCATTATCACTGGTATTTTTTCTATCTGTGTTAGACTATCTCAAAGGATTTGGGATAAAATGACCACAGCCAGGGCTCTTCATTCAAAGCTACTTCTAATTCATGGAAAATAAAGTATTTTCTGCCATGCCTGATGGGCTGGCTGGCTTATATCTCACTTGGAATTAAAGATACTCAGAGTAACTCAGAGAAGCCATACCAGGATAATGGCAAAGTCCACATCCCTCCCTAGCTGGTAGTGACAAAATGGATTTTGATTCAGGATGTACCAGAGAGTTTGGTGAGCTGTGAGTGACAGAGGTGAAGGGAAAAACTGAGTGAAACAGGGCTCTCCAGCTGGCTTTGCTTCATCAGAGGGGAAAGTTCATCCCAAATTGTTATTCTGGGGTAATCAAAGCTACTTGTCTTTTATTTGGGTACTCGATGTGGCCTTAAGAAAATACAGAAAAAATCGTTCTGTTTCCACAAAACAATTTAGGTTTAACTAACTGAGCCCTTTTAATCAAAAAGAAGCAGGGGAAAAGGAAACAGTGAGAAATTTTCATTTGGCAGTAGTCTGCAGGTACTCACAGCAGTGTGGACAAAACATCCCTCTTCCCACACAGGAATGGAAAACCTTAAACAATCTCCTCTTTCCACAGGAGCAGCACTAATATGGAAAGGATAAAGATGATTGACCCATCAAGAGCAAATTGAACCAGCCCAGGAAATTGGTATTGAGGTGGGATATAAGTTAGAAATGAGCTGGCAGAGGGCTGAAATCACACTTAGTTGAAAAAGGAATTGAGTTGTGCAATGATTTCAGAGTGAAACGATGCGGCGTGGGGAGGAATGGGGGATGAAGGCAAACACTGCTGGCCATCTTAAACCCATAATCTCTTGTGCAGTTGATAAACTGGTGTGGAAAAGGAAATTTTCTCTTCAGGGAAATTCATCTCTTACTGTAGCAACACTTTTTGCTGCCACAGACAGGGCAGTAAAATGCGGTTTTTTCCACATGTGGATCTCCGGATGAACCAGTGAGCTCCTCCTGTTTTGACAGCTGCTGTTTTTGCATGCAGGTAACCACGAGCAGGTTTTCTTTTGCAGTGTTTCTGTACTCCGTCAGACGTTTCCTTTGGAGTAATAAAGAATTAGGAGAGCCCTCCAGTGGCCGAGGGGAAGGGCTGAGCTCTGGCAGAGAGCCAGACCAGCCCAGAAACCAGGGACAGAAATATCGGCCGCATATTCCAGAGGTAGGAACTTCCAGCCCTGTTAAGGATGACTTGTACCCTGCTTACATTAGACCTTTGATCCAGAGGAATTCCACAGCACTTGAAAAACTCTGTGAGTGAAATAATATGTGTGTATTCCTTCATTATTTCCATCTGAGAAAAAAAGGCTAGTTGCGTGAAGGGGATAAACTTGAGAGATAAAATAATAGCTTTTATATCTAATAGCTTTACAGGAATTGAAAATGAAAACAACTTGGTCCTCACAAAATTAATTTTTAGTATTCAGAATGCAATAGCTGCCAAAAAAAATCTCTTCAAAAGAAAATTAATAATTATTATTTCTTCATTTTGTAGCCCGTGAAGGTAAAGCTGTGATGACCAGGTGCTTGTTGTGCAAAATATTGTTGTAAATGATGATTCTGATGATCTTATTAACTGGGAAAGGGAAGAAATGCTGAAAAATAACCTTTTCTCCCAGCCATTAATCATGGATTTTGACATCTGCTTATGATAACTGGCAGTTAGCAATGTCATGGATGGGCACTCTGAGGAGTGGTAAGAGATTTTGGAAGGTTAACGAGGAGATTTGAGTCCAGAAGAGAAGCAGCGCTTGCTTAGCACTAAGATGTTGTTATCTTCCCTTTTCATTGAGTGTGAGAACGTGTGAGTGACAAAATGTTTAATCAGAATGTTACATGTTTTCCCCAGACTCATTCTTTAATATTCATTGGGGTGAGACGTGCAGTTTTCCAAATAAAAAACACATTAACACATCATGGGGAAAGAAACCCAGCTGTGCTGTCAAGCAGATTGGGAGTGCCACACTTCCCAGGATTAATTTGTTGCTGCACCTGTTATTAAAATATCTATCCTATTATCATCTACTTGATGATATTTACCCATGTTTTACATCTACGCTGAAATAAATCTGTTTCAATGTTGGTGCTTATTTCAATTTTCAGCTGTTTTGCTTTGAATTCTTGTGGATTGATCCATGGCTTTTGTGAAAATCCACTGTAACCAATGCTGTTGCAAGCAGTTATAGATTGAGATCTGAGTATCCGAAGTCTTGATAAGAACAGAGAAAACTTGGGTTTTGAGGCTTTAAATTGTTTGCCAAGGTTTATACTTACTGTGAAAGTTCTTTCCCATAAAACGGACACAGACAATTTACAACTGGCTCAAAAGGGATGATTTAGAATAACAAGGTTCTGTAAGCTTTATACAGGGTCAGTAAAATTCAAAGGAAAGCACAGTGTTTGAACAAATATGTGTGCATTTCAAAGCAGCATTAAAGTCCTAGTTCTCAATTTCTTCCTGACATGTAAGTAAAACTCCAATACCCATCTCAGATACGTGATGTGTTGGCAGGTGAGAGCACTTTGCAAAGTACAGATTTATCTTGTGGTGAATAACATCCTACTAAGTATAATATCTAAGAGTTGTAAATTTGAAGGAGGTATTTGTCTCCAAATTAAATGAATCATCATTCTCTGAAAGTGGCCGTTTTCCTGGAGACTGTTAGAGAACCTGGTTTAGTCTAGACACCCAAATTTTAGGTGGCTGGAATTAGGTGAGATGAACCCCTCTGCCTCTGTGGACCTCTCAAATACCCTAAACTGTGCAAGACCTGAAGTACCTTGAGCTGCAGAATCAGAAATACTGGCCCTGGTGGTAAAAACATCAAAGGGTAGTGAGCCAAGCTAGCATTTGTTGCAGTGGGGATCCTGCAACAAGGGAGGAGATCTAGAGAGAGGTAGAGGGATTTTTTATCCCAGGAGGTATCCAAAATTATGTGAGGTCACTGATTCCAGACACAGGCATAAATTATTGCAACAGAATTATTGCTGACATCCACTCTGTTCTTCTGGGGCTGCAAATGTGTACGGTAGTGGTTTGAAAATCACAGATCAGGCATTCATTACATTCTTTTTCCTCAGTTATCATGGCCATAATAATATTATGATAATCCATTTTCATGCCTAATCATTCCAGCTGGTGTCTGGTGTGACTGGATCCTCCCCACTGTCTGTTGAAAATGATGTGTTTGAGAACCACTCTCTCAATTCTCAAAGTCAGTATTCTCGTTTATTCTCCCTCCGTTTAATTTCCAGGGCTTTTCTTTGGTGTTTGCTGAGTGTCCCGGAGTCCTTACAATAATCAGGTGGCTGGCAGAGAGATGCAAATCTATTATACAGTGTTTGTGTTGCATTGATTTCCTCTGGTAAATAATTACATTAAATCTAAGACATGGAATCTCTAAACATCATGCTGCTGGCATTGTGATAGTCCTGTCCTAACAGGATGTTTTTCTTCTCATATTTTTTCCTGATGTGTTTAATTTCAAGTATTTTTGTTTGCTCTCCCATGAAATGATAGGCCCAAAGTCATGGGATTACAGTTACCAAACGCTCCAGGGAGATGAGGTGGGCCAGTGGGGAAGAGCTCAGCAAACAATTTGATCTTTGTTCTGGGCATCTGGAATGGGATTAATCTGATTAATGCAGACATTTACATCAATCCAAGTTGGTTTTCATCTTACAGACAGCAAAGGTCTACTCAGGGTATTGGTTAGAGCTGGGGACAAAATCAATCTCATCAGGTGAATCACATTACAAAAGTTTTTGGTTTTTTTCTGATGGCTGCAAACCTCATTTAATCGGCATCTCTGGAAACATTTGCTCTGGAGACACCATAAGAGATGTGATGTGTCCAAAATTTGTTTCCTCTCTGAAGATGTTATAAACATAACAGTTCAACCAAGGGAAAGAAAATTGTCACGAAAACTTCAGTCGCTCTACAAGGCTGCTGCTTGTGCTACTCTTTGTTTTAGCTGCTTTCCCATATTTATGAAGGATTTAAATTAGGTAATCCAAGGAATGAAAATCTACTACATAGAGTAAAGCCTAAGTAATAATACGAAAGACTCCCTGTGGCATGCTTCTGGGAGGATTCTTCCCTTTTATGAGAGGCCCAGTTTTTGCCCAGTCTAATATCCACAGGTGTCCCAGAACATTTGAGGTGCCTCAAGACAAAATGTTTGCCCTGTGGCTGCTGCTTCAGAAGGGATGGATCTTCCCAAGATCCTGAGTTTCTCTGCCAGCCTCACGTGGCTATTAAGAAATGCTGGAGTATCTCAGATCTTGCAGGTCACACACTTTTGGGCTGTTGAATCAAAGTCTAGATCCTTCCATCCTCATGGAAAGCAGAGAGTCAGAGCAATCTTGAGAGCTGGCAACTCTACAGTGTTTCAATCTATTACAAGTCCTCGATTTTTCACTTGATTTGGGCCCAAAGGAGTGCAGAAGCCATGAGCCCAGGGTCCCAAAGCCAGACTGATGGTGCTCCCCCAAAAAAACCTGAGCAAATATGAGTTGGATGGTTTAAAACTGGGAGTCAAGACACTGTAGCTACCATGTGTGCTGGGCCATGAAGGCAGGACCCAGATCCCAAAGGATTAATTCTCTTACTGCTTCTGTCAAAGTTCCTTATGAAGCTGTACTGATTTAATCATGGCAGTTTGGAGCAGGCTGGTTTTGTTGGTGGCAGCTGATCTGGGTCACTGTCAGAGCTGGGATACTGGGCAGCATGATCATGTGTTGTTTCTTTCTGTTTTCTGAGCTACCTGATGTTTCAAAATCAGTCGCCGTGCAGTGCCTGTGAGTTTCCAGAGGAAATGAGGGATTGACTTCTGAACCTTTTGGGGCCTTTTATTTCTGTACATCCTCCCAGCTTATGATGCATGGGATGACTACTCAGATCCTCCCAGCATGCACTGAAATGCAGCACAACAAAGCAGAGTGGGAGGCAGGGAGAGCAACAGTTTGGCATATCCTGAATTAAACCACAAGGAATTTTGTGGCTGATGTGCTGTGAGGAGGAGAACAGGACAAGGCCCCTGAATCTTCACCTCTTATTTGGCAGTGGTCCCATTGTCCATAACAGAAAGAGTGGGACTAAAGACACACATCATCATGGTCACCATCTGTTCAGATGGGACTTAATCCCCCTTTATTTTTTCTATTTTTTGTGCTTATGCTCTAAACAGAGCACCAGGCCATTGCCAGGCGTAGATAAATATATCAAATGGGTTCCTTTGTGTTCTTGTGTGGCTGTGAAGCGCTGACTCTGAATTTGACCATGTATAAAATCAGGAGTTATTCTGGAGTGCTGCTGTGCTCTTACACAGTTGATGATGTTCTGCACATCCATCTGAGACCGCTCACTTCAAGAAAAATAACTTTGGCTGTTTATTAGTGTGTCAAGATTGGTTCTTTTGTGTGTTTTGTGTTCTTGTAATCTCTCTGCAGTGTCTCATCATTTGTCTCATGTAACATGATTCACTCATGCAGGTTTTATAGCTGAAGTGAATGACAAGTGTATTAATGTGCCAAAACAAATATATTGATGTTATATTGAAATACATTGATTTGACAACATAAATAATAAATGACTAGCCATTTATTATTTATGCTGTTGGATCTTTTTACACCCCCAGTAAATATTTTCTGGTATTGATGTAGCTGCAAAGACTCATCACCACAGACCTGCATTTATTCATTTTATCTTTGCTCAGTAGAGTCATACTTCATTTCTAGCAATAAGGGATGTCTCCTGTTTCTAACAAATGAGTCAATCAGCTGAAACAAAGATCTCTGTTTATCTGTGTCTGATCTTCCTCTCCACATACAGCAGTTTTCAACTCTGCATGTTCAGTGTAGGTCTCAAGTACATGCATAAAGGACCAGATTTTGGTTAAAAGTGTAGTCCTCAGTTTGAGAAGGGGTTTCCTCTAGCAATCTACTCCTGGAGCAGAGTGAAATTCATTGTGAGGAGCCACAGTGTGGTGTGGCAGAGAAATCAGCCATATATGACATTCCCATGGCAGTTCCAGAGCTGTCTGTGGAGATCTTTAAGCTGTCCTCAATCTCTTGCTGCTTGAATTACCTTGCTCCCTGTGGTCTGAACGTGCTCCCACTCTGAAAATTGCATTTACATACCTGGAATGGGAAGGGAAGATAACTGTTCTACCAGATAATGGTCACGTTGTCACTGCATTTGAAAAGTGCTGTCAGAGCAGTTTTGCAGTGCAGGTTGAGAAGGAGGACCTTGAGCTTTGTGGTCCAGAAGCCACTTTGGTAAAGTTCTACCTTCCTCAAAGTCTTGCATTCCTTACCAGGCTGAAGAGTCCCAGTAATCTGAAAGTCAGATGCTGGAAGGGCATTTCAATAATACTGGGGGATTACTGGGGGACACTTTTCAGAGAGAAAAAGGAGATGAGAAAAAATTTACTGTGCTATTTGAAACCCTCCTCATATTTAGAAGTAATAGATCCATGGCTGAGCTAACAGACCAGTTTATACATTAGGTGATGAGTCTGGATGTGGATATATATGTATATATACACCTGGGTTAGGAGGAAGAGACCTAAAGAGCCAACACTGGGACCATGACTCTGTGTGACACTTCCACACTGATGAGGTAAAATTCCTGGAAGCCAATGGCACTGGTGTTCAGAGGACTTTGGTGTCACCAGGTTGTTTGATGGATGATGTGCATTTCCTACCCTGAGCCTTGTGTTACAAAGCAGAACAGAGGGGTGACTGCTGTGCCTGGAGAGCAGGAGCTCTTCACATTGTCAGACAGAGAACATGAGTGATAAAACTGTCTCTGTGGTGGGAAGGGAGGCTGAATACAGTAGCTTTTCTTCCTCTGAAGAAGGGAAATGAGGAGAGAACTGGTCTTTTTAATTTCCTTTTTGCTTTTTTTTTTCCTCCCCTCAATATTCATCCTGGGTCTTGAAATACACAGTGGTCTCTTGATTTTGTGTAGATTGAATATCTGAGGAGAAGTGAGAGGGTTCTGGAGCTCCTTCCACCATTCTCAAACACACACAGTGGCTGTTTGAGTTTGCATAGGGCTTTGGTGTTGCTGCATAAGCAGAGCTCATCCTTGTTACTCACTGCTAGTGGGGCAAACTAAAAGCTGTGCTCTGGCTAATTCCATCAGCTGTGGCTTGGAGTGGGATGCAGATTAAGAAAGCAGCTGTGTAACAGTGGTGTGAGGGCTGCCATACAGAGGTTTCCATTGCCATTTATGAGCAGAGCTCGTTCCTTTCCCAGAAGAACTGTAGGTGACCTTTTAACATGTCCTCTTGAAAGGGTCTTACTGAGCTGTGTGAGTGCAGACAGCTTTATTTGTCTGTCTTGTTCACTTCCAGAACCTTGCACGTGCGCCCAAACCAACCAGTGAAGCAGCACAAGCCTGCTTTGAAGCTGGCAAAGTTTTTCTGCCTGCCAAGCACCAAATGCCAGCTTTCTTGGGATGCTGAGGAATTCCTAAGGCAGATCTCTGCTGCCTGCTGCCTGGCAAGGTCTGATTTGTCTCATGTGCACCATGGCATCGGCAGAGAAGCAGCAGTGTCAGCAGCTTCAGGATTTCTGTCAATCTTTCATTGAATTGAATTTGCTTCTTGCATAAAGAACAACCTTTCCACATGAAGTGAGTTCAACTAACACAGTCAGGGTTTGACTAGATCCAGTCAGAGGGAAACTTTGATGAAGTGGTTAATTGTACCCAGGGATAGCTGCAAAAGTAGTTCTTCATCAAGAGGTTACAGTAGAACTGGGATTATTAAAAAATGGTGCTGATTTGTGGACTGGGGAACAACAAATTACTTTCCTCATTCAGACTTACTCCTAAGCAATTCCTTCATCCCCTCTATATTTATTTTTAAGTGGGTTTTTTTGATTATTAAATATATGGAACACAACAGGATTATCTGTACAATGCGTACTGCTTCTGGTTTTCTAAAGTTTGAACTGAAAACATGGAAATCAGTTTAGACTGAAGATTTTCTAGCTCTTCTCACTTAAATGGAGAAATCATTCTCCTAATCCTGAAAAAATATTTAGTTTAATTCAGGGCTATTGTTTCAGGTGTTAACCACTATAAAGAACAGAATTGAAATGATATCCAGCTTAGTGTTCAACTCTGTAATATTTGAACCATCTTTGAAAAATCTTCAAGTGTTTATGCTGGAAGACACAGGCCAGCATTTAGGAACGTGAAACATTTACCAAATTTAAAAGTAGTTACTTTTTTTTGAAACTGTCATTCTTTTTTGTAATTTATGAAGTGATGCATTCCTCAAAAAATTCAGGAAACTCCAGTGCCCAAAGCCTCCAACCAGGATTTTGATTCCAGTGTGCTGAACAAACAATGTGAAAAAATAGACAGGGCAGACAGTAGGTGAGAAATGAAGACTTTTGGCTGGGCTGTGTGATTTTTCTCCTGCAGAGAGGCAGCAGAAGCAGAAAAAAAAATAAATTTACAACATCCTGGACCAGTGTCCTGCTGACTGCTCAGTCCTGCCTGTGTGGGAGTGGCCACTGGGCTCGGTGGTGCCACTGTGCACCTTCAGATGCTGTCCTGTGAGGTCTCAAAGCCACCACTGAGAGGCTCTGCTTGAGGAGCAAAAAGGAGTTTTATGAGCTCAACTGCACTGTCAGGAAGAAGAAAAGAAAGTTTAGAGCACCCTTTATCCCTCGCTCTTGAAAGTTCAAGAAGAAGGGTTTTCTCCTCAAAGCCCTGTTCAAAGCCAACCAGTAGGTTGGTGGTGGTCAGGTTACATGACTGATCTCTCCTGCTTTTTGGGGTTAGAGGTGCGTGGCACAAAGATCTGGTGGTGTTGGAGAGGGTTAATTTGTTGCCATTGAGATTTCTCAAGAAGGGCTGCAGTTTTGGGAACATTCACTTGGGAAAGAGATCAAGGCTCCAGAGAGAGAAGCAAAGAGGTGGATTCACTTGCCTCAGAATATCACTGTGTCTAGAGAGTTAGTGCACTTGTTATTCTTGTGGGTTTTTACATATTCCAAATAAAAATACTTATCCCAAAACCGCAGTGGCACTCCTCCCCTCTCTGCCATTGCAATCTGAAAATGTTTAAAAATCTCCAGATTCCCAGATGGCAGAATAACATCCTGGCTAGTTCTCTCCTCTGTGCATGTTGTTAATTTATTTGTTGTTCTAACCCAGTTATTTTTTCTTTTTCCTCTCTTTGGATGCCACAATTCTTTCAGTCCTTCAAAAGTAAAGAATAAAGCCCTTCAGTCTTAAATATGAATAAAGGGAAAGTCCAGGCCTTTGCAGGGTGGGAGACAGATGTTATAGGAAGTCCTTTACCACTGCTTTGAGCTCAGTGTAAGCACCATGTCCAATCTAAAACTCTGAACAGACTGTAAAAATTTCATTTTGGGATCCATTCCTGTCTGTCAGAGCTTCTTTGCTGTCCTTGCCTTCTGTTTCTGCATTCCTCTCTGCCACTTCCATATCTGCTGATCTTGGTGTACTCCCTTACAAGTCAGTTTTCTGTTTGCTTCCCAAAATCCTTCTGAATCTGTGATCATTAATGATCCTCCTTAGCAACACTATTTTTTAGGGATTTCCTCATAGCGTGATGTAGCAAGTCATAAAGGCTGGTGAGGTCTGAGCTGCTCTCCAGCATGTCCCAGAGTGTGGAACTTCACCCAGTTCCCACTCTACTGAGCTTTGATTTTATTATGGCCAGCCTTCTGGGCAGCTCCTTCCCGACTTCTCCTCCTTGCCCTTCACCAGACCCTTCTCATCGTGTCCCATATTGACCTCAGTTTGTCAAGCCCTTTGCTCTTCCCTCTCTCCCCACACCAGGGTTTCCTTGTTCAGAGGTTCCTCCTCTTGCTCGTGGTCAGTCTGGGTGCTCCTCCCTTCTGAAAACCTTGCTCTCTCCTATCCCTGGAAAATGAGAGGGGCATTTCTTTTCTTCCTTGTCCTCATAATGATCCGTCCTTTGCTTCACAGCTCTCAGTGCCTTGTCCTGCTCTACTGTCCACCCCATCTCATCCGTGTGAGTGGCTGAAGGATGTGTTCCCTCTGTGCCTTCTCCCTGGCTGTGTTCCCAGCCCTTCCCTACTCTCCCCACTCTGCCTCTTTTGTGGGTCATTATTCCAGATTTCTTTATCCCAGACCAGGCTGGACAGGGCTTGTAGCAACCTGGTCTGTTGGAAAATGTCCCTGCCCAAGGTAGTGGGGTAGGAACTGGATGGTCTTTAAGATCCCTTTCAACCCAAACCTTCTGTGATTCTGTGATTACTCCAGATTCCCTTATTCCAATGCCTCTCTTCTCTCAGATCATCTCCTTCATCCCTGCTTTTATTATTTCTCTTCTTTCTCAAGGCCTGCACAGCATCCAGCACTGCAGCTCCTGGACTGGGTCCCTCCTTCCCCCTCCCTGCCCAAGCATCCCTGCTCATCCTCAGTTCCACGCAGCAAAGGCAGGAATTA
This sequence comes from Corvus brachyrhynchos, assembly GCF_000691975.1. Classification (NCBI taxonomy): domain Eukaryota; kingdom Metazoa; phylum Chordata; class Aves; order Passeriformes; family Corvidae; genus Corvus; species Corvus brachyrhynchos. Next base: position 2,817,416 of record NW_008246064.1, read on the forward strand.
CTTTGCTGCACAAAAAAACCCGAGGAGTTCTATTCCTTTGATGGCTTTTCCTGTTCTCCCTGGCTTTAATTTGCAGCGAGTATTTTTGCAAAAGTGCTCATCCCTGGAGCTAACAATAAAACTGCCTCTGTGTGTCAGAAAGAGGGAGGGAGAGGGAGAAGAAGAGGGAGGAGATGCAGCAGCATAGCGGTCTGGCAAAGTGAGGCGGCATCTGCGAGCCCAGGGACACCGAGGAGACGTGAGCCCCTCACTCCGGGCTCAGCCCGATCCCATTGGCTCCCGAGCCGCTGGATTTAAAGGGAAGAAGAGCTCGGAGGGCTGAACTGCACAGGCAGACGCAGACTCTCAGCCAAGTTGTCAGCACGCTGCGAGCAGGAGAGGCTCGCACACACGAGACTGCAGGGTGCCCGCAGCTTGATGCTCGCTTGGCTCCAGAAAGGGAAAAAGAAGAGGGGACAAAAAAAGCCCAAACCAAAACAACCAGAAAGGGGTGAAGGAGCCTGATCCAGTCCAGCAGTTCCAGGGGGAATAATGGATGTGACCATCTCTCAGTTCATCTTAGAAGAATTTGATGTGAACTGCAGCCTCCTGGATCGTTTACACGAGACTTTTTTAGAGAGTTCCTCTATCCCTTTCCTGGGCTTTGATGGTAGGAAATGTTACCTGGTGCAGGGCTCGGGGAAAGCTTCAGAAGTGCTGAGATCTAGTTTGTTTTGTGATGCAAAGTGGGTGGCTTTTGTGCTTTCTCAACTGCTGCTTCTTCCCTTTCTGTGTCGTTTTTTAACCCCAGGTCCGTACTGCAATGCCACCACGGATCAGATCGGGACCTGCTGGCCCAGAACCTCTGCGGGGGAACTCGTGGAGAGACCCTGCCCGGAGTTCTTCAATGGGATCAAATACAACACCACGAGTAAGTACAAACTCCTTGCCTTCTCCTGCAGATCTTGTGTTCAGAAGGCGCCTGGGGACACCCAAAATATATTTCCATTAAGGAAAAAAAAAGTAATAATAAAAGAAAAAAAAATTGCTTGCTTGGGAATCAACATTTCTTCCACATTCCAGCCTGTATATTCAAACTTCTTGCCTGGAATGATGCAGATTTCTCAAAAGCGCAGACTTGTGGACACTGTTTCCTCTTTGCTGAAGTACATTTAGGGAGATCTGGGCAGAAAATATCCTCTGCAGTCTGAGGAGGGTATGTTGCGCTTTGTGTTTGTGCTACGTACAGCTCAGTGCGTTTGTAGCAGTGCTTCAGACACCTGGATAATTTAAGATCCTTTGGCTCATGAAATACTCAGTCCTAGCACCTAAAAAGTGTATTTTGCTAGGACAGTCCCTTTTCCAGGCTGGCTGTGTGAGCAGGGGTTCAAACCGTGCTGGGAGTTGTATCTCACAAACAGAAAGAAGGCTGAGGTCTGGAATCTGTTTCAGCAACTTCATCAGGGACTGGCTGCTGAGGCTGGAGCTGCATCAGCTCTGCAAGGGAGACAGGAGAGGAAATTAGGAGGCAAATAATATTCAAAGCAAGGGAGCACGGGGGCTCCTTAGAAATCTCCTCGATGCTTTATTCTTCAAGGTAAACAATCACGATGACTCACTACAAATTTATTATTCAGGCTGTGGGACCCAGGCACTCATTTCCTTTTGCTTATCTGTCAATACTCTTTGGACCTTTCATGAAGAGTTTTTAAACATATTCGTTCCAAATATGTGCACCCACTTGTTTGTCACTCATTTTTTCTGTGTGGTTTTGACTGTAGGGATATTTCATTCCATGTTTCACTCGGAGCTGTTGCTTGGGTGTTGGTGGTCTAATTTGCAGGTAGCGTTAATCTTGTGAGGCCAGAATTCTCCCGAAGTCCCGTAAAAGAAGCACCCTGATATTTTAGGTCTTATTTTTCAACTTTTTGAAAAAAAACTTTCCCTAGCTCTGGGTGTCATGGTCAGATAACTGGCCAAAAGTTTGGTGCATTTGCTCCGTGAAACAAAGTCCTCTGCCAGGCTTGTTCTTAGGGACCAGCTTCTGTCACCCCAGACTTTGAGCAGAGTAAAAGGTTGCCTCAGAGAACTGCAAAATCATCCTCAAGCCCTCTAAGCTCAGACCTGGGCTCTTTGCAATAAAATAGGTGGGAACCTGGAATGGGCTGGGCAATGCTGGCTTTGATTAGAGCAGGTAGTTCACTATTTTGACAAGTCTCAGTTGAGACCAGAGGAAAATTTCTGAGAATTAAGGGCAGCTCAGACAAGAGCAAATGTAAGAATGGATCCTAAAAGAATTTTGCCTTTCTTTTTTTCTTTCTCTTTCTTTCTTTTTAGTGGGGAATGTCAATATTTTACCACCTGATTTTTGTTTCTCCAAAAGACAGGAGGAAAGGAAGCAAAAAAAAAAAAATGCATTATGACTGACTCCTGTCACAAACATAGTGGAGAGAAATTAAATGTTTTTCCTGTGTATGGAAGTAAAAAAAAAAATGCTGAATACTCCAGTTTGGTTTTTATAAACTCTGTTGATCCTTTCCGAGTTCATCAATGACTTGATTTAAAGTTCTTCCCTGCTCCTCTCCTTCTCACTGGTGGCTGATGCTTGTATTGCAGTGCTAATAAGAGTTCTTAAATTCTCTGCTCTTAAAACAATGGCATGTTAATTAAAGACTGATGGAAATATGTTATTGAAATGCTGAAGCATTATTTTCTGAGGCAATGGGTATTTTTCTCCTTTCAGCATAAAATGTGAGTAGCTACCTCCAGTTGATCTTAGACAGTTCCATGTGTGTAGTTCCTCCAAGCTGTAGTGCAGAAACCAGAGGCAAGAATTGTATCAAAATCTGATCAACTTTTGCAATCAGTAGCCTCTTGGGAAATAGCAGTTAATGATTAAAGCTGGGGAAAGCAGTAGGAGAGCAGGTTAAGGTTTGAATACACAGGTGCAATCTCTTTTGGCATTGAAAAATATAATTACTGCATGCAGAACACATACAGAATTTGGGAAAACCAAACAATGACACATTCTGACCACTTGCATGATTTCCCTGAGTTGATTTGTGGGCTGCCTCGTTTGTGAAGAGGCTCATTGTGGTGAAAACCTGGGCTGTGTTCCCTGTGCAGATGATAAAATAAGCACAGACAACTGATTAAAGAATGGGAAATGGATCTTGCAAATCTCAGAGGTGAATAATGCAGCTCAAAATGAAGGTCTGATATGAGAAGGCTTGAATCAACATAAGGTTTCAGCCTAGGACATGAAGTTTTGTTCTCTTTTGTTTTGCATTTTGATGAGGGAGAGGGAGAAATGATGGCTTGTTATATTATACTGGTTTTGGGGGGTTTTTTTGAGAGCAAAATCAGACCAATTTAGAAAAAGCACCTTGCACTGCCTTTCTTCTACTGAGAGCTTACCCAGCTCTAGGTTGTAACTCAGCTATTTATTGTACTGTCAGGTATCCCATGTTCGTGAGCTGCCACCTTGTAGCAACTACAGCTTCTCTTTGCATTGATTTAGTATATCTGAGAGTGTATTTTGTGTATCTGTGAGTATATTTATCATTTGAAAGCGTGTAAAAGTTTTGGATCCGTTTCAGTGATTTCTTTTTCGGTTTTAGAAATCAGGCTCTCAAAGATTCCAATCTCCCACCAATTTCCTAAAAGCAGCTCGTCAGCTGGAGGGAATGAACTCAGTTGCATTCCCTGTCAAGGAAAGCTTTTGCATTGTAGACATTGGCATATCCAGACTGGGAAGTGCCCAAACTGTATGAAAAGCTTATGAAAAACTCAGAGAAGCACAAGACACTGGTCCATGGCCAACTTTTGGTACTCGTGGGGCTATTTCTGCCCCTCCGTGTAGTCTCTGTGCATGTAGGGATGGAATTCAAGACAAAATCAGACACACAGGTTCCTCCACAGATCAGCTCATCAAAGGCTTTGGATGCACCTCCCCTGCTTTGTGTCCATCTTGTCACCTCTCATGCTTTGATGTTCACTCTATCTCGGATGGGGAATGCTGTCAAACCCTGCCAATGCCAGCAAATCTAATGAAAAAGCATTTGAGGCAAAAAAAACCCCTTAAGAATAAGAACTTGTGCTTAAAAAACTCTCCTTCTGTTTGCCATGCTAGAATAAACTGTTTGCATAAAATATTCCCATCCTAACTGCAAGAAATTCCCGTGGTGATTCTGTGCCTGGGTCTGTGTTTCTCTGTGTCTCCTGGGAGCTGCTGAGTGACTCAGATAAGTTTCAGCTGCATCCGTAAAACAAAGTCTGTCAGTCTGTGAGGATTTTTCATCTTGGACACTTTGTTATTTTGGTGATATATTGGGTTTTTTTCCTCCCTCTTTATTTGGGAAATAAAATTATGTTGACAAATCATGCTGTGGTTACCCTGCAGTATCATTTGTGAATATGGGCAAAATGCTCTTTGACCAAGGATCTGAAAATTGTACCATCCACTTAAAATGTTGCAATTTTATACCAAAGCTTATGTATTATCCTCAAAGGGGAAAGAAAATTAAAAGAAACAGGAAAAAAATAATCTGTGTTGGTGCAGTGTGTGACTGTGCACTTGTCTCTGCTCAGGTTCTATATTTAGCGAAAATAACAATAGCATTGCTGCCCTCTAGATGTGTTTATGCTTTGACAGTGTGAAGCTTGTAGTCTTGTTTTAGGAAACATATTAATTCACTTATTAGGATATCCTAAAGCTTGATTAATTCAGCAAATGGCCTGTAATGAGTCTGGTTTTGCTGCTTGCTAAAAAGCAGTCATGCAAGCATGTACTTAGAGCGTGTTACAGGCTAAAGTATGGCTACATTAACACTTCCCCTACAGATTTCCCTGTGCAAGGGGGAAATCCAGGGTTAAATGTTCATCTGACGGACAAAAGGTGTTGACTTTTGTAACCTCAGCTGACTGGAGTTTGCCTCAAACACCTGGTGTGGCAGGGGGTGTCCTGTGGTGACACCCGTCCGTCATGGGCTGCTCGCTTTGCTCTGGGCTGCAGGCAGGAGCTGGAGGTATTGGAAGGTCTTGCAGATCAAAACACACAAATCTAGGTGTTTCCAAGTAATATCAACAGCTAACTTAAGTATTTAAGCTCTAATACAAGTCAGTGGAGCTCTGATTGACAGAAGGAGTGAAGCCTAGGGAGTTTCGGAGCTCAGCCTAAATGTACAGCTCAGCTCAGCAGCTCCTGCAGAAGTGATAGTGCTGTTTGATATGCCCAGGGGTATTTTATTCCTGTTTCAGAGGGCCCAGCCTTGTTGTAGGTTTGTGTTTTATCTCCTGGGCCACACAGGTGTTGCAGATGCTCAGTGACAAATGATCCAATGCCCGTGTTCAGGCAGCCGAATTCATCCCTGGGCATGCGTTGTGCTGAAGTGATCCCACACCTGGGGACTGAGATCAAACTGCTTTTGTGATCAACAGGAACAAAAGGTCTCTGTAGCTCCAACTCCCTGCCTGCAAATCCCCCCTCTCTCTCTCTCAGTGAAGGGAAGCTCTTTGACTGAAATAGCCGCTTCACAGGAATGTTTTGGATATCACAAAAAGCATCCTACTCACCTTCTCCAGGGACTGTGCTGCTGAAAACGGGCACAGAATCGCTGCTAACCTTGCCCTGATGGGGCCTTGGTTCATTCTTGTTCTGAGGGGTGTGCACCAACTTTTCCTTGGCCCTACAACAAGCTGCCTGGAGGGAATGCTTTGGAGAGGGTTGGTGGCTTAGCAACAGGGCTGTTGTTCCCGTGGGTGGGCACGGGAGAAGGAGCCCCTGGCACACGGGTCACACCTGTACCTGTTAGCAGGCTTGCTCCACACTGAGAGAAAAATTCCTGCAGCTCATGGTTGCCTCATCTTGAACACAGAGAAATAATCTTTTGTGCGCTGAGGGAAGGGTGAAGAAGTGAATTAATTGCTCTTCTGGTTTGCTTTTCCCCTCTTTTGAAAGGGTTTAAAGGGATGATTCGATTGTTAAAAGAGCTCATTTTCACAGGTTAAAACCCCATTCTTTTATGGACATCTAACCTTTGCTGCTTTTCCTTCTGATTAATTGTTGTTCAAAGTTCTTCTGGAGATGTGACTCCAGCCTGCATATAAAACATGAGCCTTGCTAGGAAATCATTGGTGTCAGAGTCTTGTTCGTATTTTGTGGGCAAACCCTGTCCTGATAATTACAGAAATGTGCACTTTTATAAGTGGCTGGCCCAGAGGCTCAGTTAACATTTTCACTTGTGTTTTATCTCATGTATTTTAGTGTCTTGACCACTTCTGTTGATCACATTCACGTGACTTGTTCCCCAGAGGATTTTCCAGCTTGATTTCTAAAGGCCGCATTTTTGAAAGCAAAGTCCTGCTGTAAAAGACAGAGAACCCTTAAATTCTGGTGGCCTTTCATCATTACTGGAGAGAAATAAAATGCCCATCACAGGCATGCATGTGTGTTTCCAGACTCAGAAAAATTACTATGAAACCCTAAAACTACTCTCACCTCATCTGTCTTCTGTAACCTTGTTGGATGTCCAGAAGGCTTTTATCCCACTGTTGAATGACAGGGGATTTGGGATAAAAATTAATGTTTTGTAGTCAATTTTAGTTATGGAGCCACTAGAAAAAGACTTTTTTTTTGTTATAAAATGTCTGCAGCCTTGCAGTAGCCATGTATTAGCCATCCTGGGGGGTAAAACACAATATTTTCAGCTAGGAAGGAAAGAGTACGTGAAAGTTAAAGGAAGGGGACTGATGAGAAATGAAACAAACACAACAGTGGAAAAAAAGAAGTCCTGAACTGGAATTCTGGGGGAGGAAATAAAACATTATTTTTAAGCTCGTAAAGGTTCTCTCTGAGGAGATCAAATCTGCAGCTGATTAGGTCAGCTTGTCTCCAACAGCTCTGTATCCAGATTAAGATTTCAACCATTTTTGTGCATTTTCTCTTGCTGGTTTTGCAAGAGAAACACAAATACACAAATACACACATCTTCCACAGATACAGTGGGAGGCTCTGGATTTCAGTCGTGCACAGATGGGAGAGGCTTCACTTGGTTCCCCTCAAGTTTTTCTTCTTTTTTTTTCTTTCCTTTGTGAAGTATAATTTGTGGTACGAGATGGCTCTGATTTTGCAGTTTGGAAGAAAAATATTGGAATGTTGGAGTGTTGGAAAAAACTATTTACAAGGAGGAATGAAAAGAATCCATTTTTCTTGCTCCCACTACTGTCATCGTGTAAAACATGTGATTTCTTCATTAAGCACAGAACACAAGTTAATTGCTGTAGTAAAATGAGGAGATTGTTAATGTTCCTTCAGTCAACATTCAAGGACCTTTTCTCCAGCCAATTAAACACTGATTAGTACTTTTGTTCTTTGCTGATAAGTTAATGAGGTGGCTTTGCTGATAAGTTAATGAGGTGGCTTTGCTGTGGTCCTGTTGTTCCTGATTTGGGTTCTCTTCAGTTCAGGCTTGACTTTCGAGGCAAGCTTCACCCCCACTTTACCAGAACTGGAAATGCAGCTACCATTCTGCACCAAACCTTCCTGATTCTCCACCAAAGTCAGTCAGACCTGAGCAATGGCACATCTTGGAGAGGGCTTTTAACCTTGGGCTTTCGGGAGGGTCAGCAAACAATGGGTTGCCCACATTATTTTGGAGGCTTCTTTGTGAGTCTTTCTTTCCCTGGGGCAGCTGCCCCATCCGCTTCTCTGGAACTTGCTGTTGTCTAAGCTGGCAGTGACTGCCAGCTGGCAAACAGATGGACTGAGGTCCGTTTCTTTGCACAAGTTTGGAATTAGATGATACTTGCAAAACTGTGTGCTTCTGAAGCCGGGGAGGAAGAGGGAATGGCTCAGGAGTAGATGAGGAAGGGAAAGAATTAAATATCTTATAAATCCTCCTCTCACCATATCAGAATGAGAGGAGAAATCCCACCCAGCTGCATCCAGTGTGGGAACTCTCTCGTGGATGGGGATTTCTCATTTTACTGTGCCTTATGACCCCTTTTCCATCCAGACAAGCTGTGAGAGGCTGAGGTGAGGCCGTGAAGGTGGAATGGGGCTGTTCTCGCCGGTCGTGGAACACCTGAGATCCTCTGTGACTCGGTGGGTTCCAGACTCTGTTTGTGGTCACAGCACCTCGGGGACAGTGCCACCGAGGGAATGGCCACCCGCCATTCCGCCTGCCAGCCACAGGGTGTCACTTAGAGTGCAGGTAAAGCGAGTGTCCCCGCGGCTCCTCCGAGTCACCTGCGGGGGATGGATGGATGGATGGATGGATGGATGGATGGATGGATGGATGGATGGATGGATGGATGGATGGAGGGTGACCCTGGGCTTGCTCTGGGACTGAGCTGTTCCCATCCTGCTGCATGGCAAAAGAGCCTCACTGAGGAGAAGCAGGGACAAGGACACGTCGGGGAGGGATGTTCTGGGAGGGATCCTGTGTCCCCTCTTGTGTGGAGTGTTAGTGGAGAGCAGGTCACTGCCTGAGGGTGGGTGGTGCCTGCTTTCACCAGGGCTGCTCCAAGAGGCCGAGGGAAGGGCAGTGCTGAGCTTTGTTCCCAGGCAGGTGAGGGTTGTGGTGAGGATGTGGAGCCATTCAGGGGTGAAACAAATCTATCAAAGGAGCTTCACCCGCCAACAAGAACCTGCCCTTGGGTGAGGCAGGGATCGCTCCTGGCTGGACACACCCTGTTCATCACTGCACTGCTTGCCTTTGCTTCCATCTGATCTCTCCTGCCTGGGTGCTGTCCCCTGGCAGGAGCTGTTGGATTTTCCCTCAGCTGCCTGACAGATGCTCCAGGTGCTCCCACTTGACAGGAATAACTCACAGGCGTGTTAACAGTGGGGCAATATCACCTCAGCTGTGATCTGCCTGTTGCTCCTGTTCTGCAGAACAATTAAATCAGTTAAATTAGTCACATTTAGGTTCTTTAAGTTTCCCTCTGTGCTCTGCCATGACATGAAAGTATCTTTGCTGTTCATATAAAGGTGAATCTGTGCAACTTCTGTGGCTTGGAGGAACAGAACTTCAAGCTGCATCCTCATCCAAATAAAATTCTCCAGCTCTTACAGTCATTCAAGGCTTTTCCCAAGGTTTGCTGTCCTGGGAAAGGGAATCTCCTGTTCAGTTTTGGACCCCAACATCCAGACTTGACACCCAGATTAGAACAGCCGTTCTTAGCTGCCTGAGAAGTGGATGAGAAATAAGGTTTCCCATGGAAATTGGAGGGGAATGGATTTTTAGTAGATATTTTCTTTTTTTTTTCAGTGTGGTTTTCATTCCCCTCAGATGTTATTCTTGGAGTTCGTAATTGGTAGCTCTTGGGACAAATTCATAAAATCAATAAAACTCAGATTGCTTTATGCTGACTCCTTTCTCTGCAGTGCTGGGAATAACAGAGGGCCAGATGCTGCTCCATATGAGACTTGTGCAGGGAGAAGCAATAGTTTGAAGCAAATTATAGGAATAGAAACTCAGTATTAAAAAAAAAAAAAAAAGCAACAACAAAACCTCAAGTCTCATGAAGAGTTTTCCCTGGGAAAACAGAAGAAGGAAGAACCTTTCCCAATGTGGTTGTATTGTCCCAAACCCCTGGTGTTTGGAAAGCACTGACCATGCTGTGACAGAAGAATTAATGCAGAGGAGCTGCATCCTCCTCAGGCAGCCAGGGAGCAAAGAGAGCTTTGGAAACCAGAAAATGTGTTATGGAAATGAGACAAACGCAGAAAATAGGAAATTACTTTGCTAGTGCATCATCACCATTTTAACTAAACTTAGACGTGACTTCCTGGGGATTCTTTTTCTCATTTCTAGGAATTTTTATTAAACTTAAGAATTGCTAAATTATGCCAGTAATCCCTGAAACATCAGCGTTTGTGTATTTCAGAGTACATGATGAGCAGTCAGGACTTGTTGCAGAATCTCCAGACTCCACATTGATTCCTTCTTTGCAACTGGAGGAGCGGATGCAGAGTTTGGAAGCAGAAGGATTTCTAAGATTGTTGTTTCTGGGCTGATCTTAACACACTTGAACATGAAAACTCCAATCTCTGTGTGGGAACCAGTGTGGAAAACAGGAGTTTGATTGCTGGAAATGGATTTCTAGGATTCATAAGGGGGGACACCCTATTCCTTTGCAAGACAGCAGAGTAAGAGGCTGGGAATGAAGGGGTCAGTGAGAAGCAGGGCCCTTCAGAGAGATTTCCCAGTGTCCTCCCAGAGAAAGCTCCTCACAGGTTCCTCCTGGTGGGAGTTTTTTCTGTTCCAGGAGGTCTGGGGGAGAGAGGGACCCCTGAATTAGGAAGGTCTTTTTCTTCAAGGTCTCATTTTTCTTTTCAGGATGTAGATGGTGACACCTTGTGTGGGACTGCAGGGATTTGGACAGGGGTGCACCTGTCTGGGGGAGCGGGACTGTGTGGGGACAGTGACCCCATCACCAGCTCACAAGGCCTTTGCAGAGAAAACCCCTTTCATTCTTAATTGAGAACACTTTGTATTAAAGAAAGACAGGATCCCACAGACCCACATTTTGGGTAATTTTGGCCATCTAATCCAAACTTCTGAATTTCCCACTCCACATAAATCTCGTGTATAAACTCACCCACTTGCCCCTATGTCATTAATTACCAAATCTCTCCCTCCCATTTGGCCTGTCTGAAGATGCACATTTCCACCAGAGCTGCCTGGGACTCAGGAAGCCTCTTGTGCAGCCCAAAAATCAGGCAGCTTTTGTTTTGTGTGAAAGTGAGGGAACAAAGTCCCGCTTGGATCTGCTTTCTGTTTCCAAGCCTGTCTCAAAAGGGACAGGGATAAATCCAAGTGCAGCTGTGGTGGTTCACTGCATTGCCCAGTTCCAGAGAGAGGCTGTAGCAATAGAATACTGGATTTTGCTGCTGCTTATTCCTTTTTGGGGAGAGCTAAAAGATCCCCACAAAGGTCTTTTCACATAGTTAAGTCATCCTTGTCCACCTACAAACCCATTCTCAGTGTGGATTTATTTTTTTCATCCTATTCTGTTTTTAGTCCCTTCATCTCTCCTGTGTTCACTGCATGTTTCTCCTAGGGGAAAAAAAAATCCATCAGCAGTAATAACAGCAGTTTTATTCTCTGTGAGCACTTTGGTTTATTCCTTCTGTGAATGCTGAAGAGGAATGAAGGGTCTCTGAGCTGACCCAGTGAGGGGAGTGTGTCAGAAGAGCACAGACATCACAGCAGAGTGATTCAGTTTATCCTGGGAATACGTAAAAAGCTCTCCTGAAACTAGAAATCTGCTAATCAATAGCTGGATTTTTCAGCAAACAGGTGCAAAGTCTTTCCCAGAGATTCCTATTTTACTGATTCTCTGTTAGATCTCAGCTGCAAATCCATGGCTGAGTTCCTGGGATTACAGATGAGCACCTGACCACACTCACTGTAACTACAGGGCTTCGAGAGAATCTGGGGGGTTATTTTTTCATCACTTCTTGGACTGGTCACATTTCTGCCTGTCTCCTGTCTGCCTCCAGTGCATTATCTCTTCTAGGCTCTTTATCCAACCCCATTCTCTCATTTTCCCAGTCCCTGAGCAGGGACAGAAAGAGGCACGAATGAGGTAGATGTGAATGAATCACTGATGCTCTGGGACCAGATGAAAATCAACTGCGTGTGCACTCAGCTTCTGGTGCACCTGAGCTAAAATTCACCTCCTGAAATCTCAGGGAAAGAAATTGATTTTTCTGCGGTAGGTCAGTTATGTGTGTGTGAGTCTTTAGGTTCATGAATCGCTTTGAAAACTGCACTGGGATTTTATCAGTTCCTTCTTGAAACTGAGCATTTCTAGGGATTTCAAGTGCAGAGCTGAAGAAGCTCTGGCTTTGCTTGGTGAAAATAAACCTGGTGTGGCAATATGATGTTGCAGTTTGGACTAGATGAACTCTCCTGCTCCTTCTAACCCAGCATTTCTGTAGTTCTGTGATATCCCTACAGATCTCAAATGGATCCTTTTGTGGCCTCTCTCACCAGCTGTTTGTTTTTCATGGTCACCTGTGACTTAGTGATGGTGGTTTTTATATGAAGAACTTGTGTTACCAAGTGTGCAACAGAGTGAGAGTCATCTCAGGCTCTCGTTTAGATTCCGTTTACCTGTTGATACATGGTTTTTCTGCACCATTAAAATAGTTTAGTTCATCCTTTGCTTGCTTTTAGGGGAGTAGAGTGATACTCACGGGCCACTGACCTTTGTCTAGTTGCCATGTTACCTCAGTGACAATCAGCTGGAAAAGGCAGGGCTAATTGCTTTGATTTAATCCTGAAATGTCAATGACTCAGTGATGGCTCATTCATGGAAGCTCTCTGCTCGAGGCAGAAGGACTGGATAAAAATAGCTTCCTTGGGATGAACTTTAAGCGCTGGAAGTTTCAAATCATAGCATCAAAGAATGGTTTGAGTTGGAAGAGGCCTTAAAGATCACCTAGATCTGACACCTCTGCCATGAGAAGGGACAAAGGAATGGGGCAAACCTGTGGGAAGCATGCAGAAAGCATTTGTGGGAAAGAACTGCAGTTGCCTCATTGCCAGCTGTGGCACATCAGGCAAAAATCTGAGTTGCCACCCCAAAGAGCAGCAGGTGAGAGAAGGGAATTGAGGGTTAAATACCAGATGTAAAGAGTAAGGGTGATACTGTCCCACATCCAAGGCTGGCAGCAGAGAATAACACAGACAATTCCTGATGTCAGGGCCACCAGATCCTCTGAGCAAACTAAAACTCAACAGAAGAAAATGTCAGACCCAAAGTATTTGTCTTGTAAATGAACAGGGGATGTGCAGCTTGATTTTTAGTGTGTTTGGCCCAGCTACCTTCTCTCCTCCCACGTCTCAATGGGCAAGGGATGCTCATAAACTGATTTGCTTCATTATTTTTCTTGCTGCCTCTCCTCTGGCATTCTTGTCCCCTGATATGGTGGGCAGGCACATGACAGGACCCCAGCCATAGAAGCACTCTGGTTCTGGCTGTGTTGCCTTCAGTGTGAATTCCAGGACTTCCCTGGCCTCAGCTGGCACGGATCCATCTGGGGCATCCACGTGGGGTAGTTCTGGAGCCCTGCTGCAGCCAAGAGGCAGCGTTTGTGGCTGTGCCAGTTTGAAGGGGAAGGGATGGAGGCAGTTCCATGCTGAATGCAGCTTGTTTCAGTCAGAAGAGACAGCAAATGAGACCTGTTCATACCCTGCAGCTGGCCCCGGGCGAGCTGCTTCAGGCTCCCGTCCTTCAGTTCTGCCCTGTGTAAATTAACTCCAATATATCAGGGACTCTGAGGCTTTCCAGCTCTGTAAAGAGTTCTCTCCTCCTTTTTTTGGTTTAGAGTGCAAGAAGTTCCTTGTTAACATGCCACCTTTGTTCCTCAGTGTCATTAATTTCAGCCAGGAGAGTTTTGAGGAGAGAATCTGTGTTTTGCAGTGCTTCGAAAGAGTTTTCATACAAAGGCTTTTGGGTGTACAAAGTGCTAAGCAGGCAGCTGGATGTCAGTGTCTTAATATTGTTCTCTCCAGGTCTCTCTTTCAGCAATACGGAGACGTGAACTGAATGGAAATCATCCCTTTGTGGGGTCTGGGAAAACCAGAGATACTTTCATTAACATCTTCAGAACTGCAGAAATATCCACCGAGAGCTTGGATATTTAATTTGTGTAAGTGATGAGTACAGTCACCAATATATTTGTGAGTTTAGCCATAAGATCTCACAGCTCTGTATCTCTTTTAATGCCTTCTTGTCTTGGTGCAGACCTGCTGGTCTGTAGCACCTGCAGGTTTTCTGTGTGCCAGATGAAGTGCTCAGTTATCACAATCACATTTATTCAGCTATTTGCTGCTCTTCTCTGCAATGCAGGGTTGTTTCCTAGGCTACATTTTCTAGTAGAATACATGTCCTGTTGTCAGATCCCATCCAGTGCATTTGGCTTCATTCCTTGATCCGGTGAGGATAAATCAGTGAACCATCCTGCTTTATCAGTGGAGATTGGCTTCGTTTTCCATGAGCTGAGTTTTATTTTTTCAACTATTTTTTTCCTGAAAGCACACTTCAAATACATTGTGCAACTTTGTAGCAGATATAAAGAGGAGTTTCAAACTCTCCGGCAAAGTAATGTGAGACGAGGGAAGGAGGAAGCAGCCTTTGATCAGGCTCTGCATTGCCTTTTTCTTGCTGAAACCTAAATAACAATGGATTGATTCTCTAAAAGGTTCTTGGTGTCAGCCCCATGGGTGCCGGGGACACTTTGGGTGCGAGCAGTGCAGGGTGTGACAGGGCCAGCAGCCCACAAGTGCAAGAAATGGAGCAACAATGAAACCAGCAGCTTAATTCTGGGTCCAAAAAGTGCAGCAGTAGAAGTAGGAGAAACAAAGCTGCTGTTAGGACAAGGAGGGGGAAAAAGAGGAAAACAAAATAGGAGAGGAGAGGGCTGAGGTTTTCCTGTGCATTGTGGGGTTTGATGCCTCAGTGAGTCTGACAGCCTGACTCTGGAGCTGAGGTTTGTGTCTCTGCTCACCCCAGCTCTCACACACCCATCTGTGACTCAGCCTCTGCTTTGCTCAGCTCACAGCGAGCACTTGCAATAAATCAGCGTCTTTTGAGTGCCTCCAGTTAATGTTGATCTCAGCTGTGCTCTGGGCCACGGCAGAGGGCTGGAGCCAGGCAGCTTTACAGGTGCAATCCTTATTCCTGAATGGGTGTCATTAGCTCTCCCCTCTGCTCAACCTTCACAGCTGCTTTCATTGCACTGACTGAGATGAGCTAATTACACAGATTATGCAATTTTGCTGCACATAATACGTGTAATTTTGTAATGAAGGAGTGGTGCTATGTAATAACAGTTCACACAAACCTGCCTTTGACACAAGGGTCTGGCAGGAAGCTTGGCACGAGAAACTTTGCATAAAAGAGTTAAATAAGACCATCAGATCATTGATAGGGAAAAACTCCAGACGTTTCTGTGTTCTTTTGGAAGTGCTAAAATATCCACAAAGATTGATTTTTTTTATTAATAAGTAGGTTTCAGCTGCAGAAGTAGCAGTGTCCTGAATGCTCAGATGAATCTCATGAATACATGCAAATAAATGATTCATAGAAGACTTGATTTCCTTTTTTTGCATGATCAGGCAAGAGATTTTTTTGCTTGTTGCCCTGGTGGTGTTTGTTGCAGTCTTTTCTTCATAGAATAATAGAATAATTAATGTTGGAAAAGACCTCTGAGATCATCAAGTCCAACCATTAAACCAGCACTTCTTGTTTGCTTCTTCCTGTGTGGACAAGATTATTGATTATTGATGGTAAAATTAGCTTCATTTTGCTGGCACTGCTGTGGGGTTGAAGAACCAGATTTATTTTTTTTCTAAGTTCTTAACAAACTCTGGAAAATATTTGCCCCAGGCAGCTACTGGGAGGCTCTAGGAGGCCAGAGAGGAAAGAGAGGAGCTGTACTGGTTTAACATGGCAAACGTTTGATAGCAGGGGAATGCAGGAGTGGTTATCCTGAGAAGAGGTGGTCAGGGGCTGTCCCCGTGTTTGAAAGAGCCAAATTAATTAATTAAACTGCTAATTACTCAGTAAACTTTTTCTCATCCTTAGAGTTTTCCATCGTATTTTATACCCCTGTCCTGATGAGGAGAGGTGGAGAACAAGAGGTCTGGTGGGCACCTAGCAGTCAGCCAAGGTCAACCCACCGCAGAGGGACATCGAATAAATGCAGGAAAATTCATCCCGATACATTTTACTCAAAATTCCTCAAGCTTGGGAATACGGGTATGAGGGCTGAACCCTGCAGAGCACAGGCTGCTGTCCTAGGGAGAGGCTTCCAGAAGGCAAACTGGAGCATTTGAACGGAATTTTGAATTGGAATTTTTGTTCAGTCTGATCTCTGACTGTATTTTACAGCAGGTGGAAATGTTTTAAATCCAGCCCGTGGTTTATAGCTAAACGCACTCCCTGCTTTTGAGTCTCAGAACACAGTCAGGTTTCAGAGTGCTGACTCAGAGACGTTTTTATCTCTCAGTGAAATCATGAAGAAATTCTCTCTGCCTGTAGCAGATATCCTTTCCCAAAATAGGGACACCAGACTAAAGTGATGTTATTTTTACATGAAATTCCAGCTTAGTTGTCTCACTTCAAAGAATATCAAAATCAATCATTTTTCATAGAAACAAAGGCAGTGCTCCGTGGTATCATCATCCCCTACCAACATTTTTAAATTTCCCTGAAGTTTCTGATACCATTTGCTATGACATATCCTGTTTGGCATGGTCCTTAAAATCCCACAGGCATATGTGTTTCTGCCTTCTCTAACGTGGCTGCAAAGCTGAGGATCTTAGTTTCCAGTCCGGTGCCATTGTTGAGGAGCTGTGCCACGACACCTCCAAGCTTTCCTTCACTAACTGCTCTCCATTCAGGAACTTCAGTTTGGACCATTTCAGCAGCATTTGTGAATCAAATTCCCTCACAGTTATCACAAGGAAAGTTGTCTGTTAAACTGCTGCTCTCTGGCTCCCCAAACCCTCCTACAAGTGCGTTCTGTTTAACTCAGTGTTTCCGTTCTGAGACCAGTCACTTTAGCAGGTCACGAGCAACACTATTTCAGGGTGGAAGAAAATATAAGTGGAAAGAAAGTGGTAAAGGAAAGGAGAAAATAGATTGAAAGGAGGGTTTGTAAACTGGCTGTGGTCACTTGTAATCAAGCAGCATTTCCTGCAGTCTGAAGCATCCTGTGAGTGGTTTTGGTAAGTGATTTCGGTAGGAAGGTAACAGAGGCCCTTGGAGTCACTGGCATATGCATTTTGCACTGTAAATCTGTTTAAAGAGATAATGAACTGTATTCTTCTCTCAGACTGAACTAAATCCTCAGTAATCCTCTGAAGGAAATGTTTCTTCCTGACATATTAATGAGGTGCAGTTGTGCAAGGGCTAATTACAGTGATTAACTGCATTTCACAGATGATGACCAGAAGAAACAGTTACATGATGTGTATTGCATCTTATTCGTGTTTCAAAAATAATGAGAGGAAATTTTAATTACCTTTGTACTGTCATTAGAAAAATCTTCTAACCGTCTTCTGTTGATTAATCCAAAGATAAATCCTCCAGCACAGGAAAGGAACAGACATTCTATTCTACACACTTCATGGGTAATTACTTAAAGAATCTTCCATCTATAGAAAGATTTAGATTCTATTTTAAGAGGAGAGGAGTTTGAGGGTGGTGCATCAAATGATCTCATTTCACATGATATAATTAAGATCAGATAGCTGAGGAAAAAAGAAAATCTTGGTAATCATTTAATTTTAAAAGCCATTAATGGGAACTACTCCAGCAGTTGTAGCTGCATGACAGTAAAGTCATCTTTTACTCACTAGCATTTCATTTGGGAACTGTTGTGTAGCAAATCTCTCTTTGTAAGGCACAGCAGGGGAAATGAAGGTTCAGCTGTGAACTCCCTCATCAGAGAATCAGAGAATAGTTTGGGTTGGAAGGGACCTTAAAGATCATCCAGTTCCAACCCCCTGCCTTCCACTAGACCAGGTTGCTCAGAGCCCTGTCCACCCTGGCCTGAAACGCTCCCAGGGATGGGGAATCTCTGTTTTTGTTATGGATAGGATTTACAGAATCATAGAATCAGAGAATATCCTGAGCTGGAAGGGATCCACAAGGATCATCAAGTCCAACTCCTGGCCCCACACAGACACTCCAAAATCCCACCCTGTGCATCCCTCAGAGTGTTGTCCAAACATTCCTGGAGCTCTGGCAGCCTTGGGGCTGCGCCCATTCCCTGGGGAGCCTGGGCAGTGCCCCAGCACCCTCTGGGAGAAAACCTTTTCCTGATACCCAGCCTAAACCTCCCCTGACTCAGCTTCAAGCCATTCCCTCAGGTCTTATCACTGGAGAGAAGAGATCGATGTCTGCCTCTCCACTGCCCGTCATGAGGATGTTGAAGACCACAATGAGGTCTCCCCTCTGTCTCCTCTTCTCCAGCTGAACAAGCCAAGTGCCCTCAGCCTCTCCTTGTATGGTTTCCCCTCCAGACCCTTCACCATTTTCATTGCCCTCCTTTATATGAGAGTCAGGAGCACTTCTGTAAAAGCCATCCTTGCTGTGCTCGCTGTGGTCATCACTCCTTTGGGCTGTGATGTGCAACTGGGGGTTTTTGTTGTGCTCTTTGAAGTCTCCTCACTGCCTGGCTTGGATTCTGCACTCAGCCTCCAGTTCCTTGTTCCTACACTGCTCCTTCCTAGCCATAGCTCACAGCAATTTTGGAAAGGTGCTGTTTTCAGTCACAGCACAAGGGCCTGGGTCTCTGCCTGAGGCTTCTGCTACTGTAACTGAAGCCAGCGCTGTAGAAAACCTCCAGACGCCACTTCAGCAGAAAGAATCAAATTCCTAAGACCCAAAATGTTCTCTTGTGGGTATTAATCCATCACTACACCTGCTAAAATCATAGAGGGATCAAAGCCCAGACTTAGGAAGTACTGACTTCTCTTCAGGCTGTGGCTTTCTGCATGGTCTGTGTGACCATGCCCCATCACAGGTGACCGTGCCCCATCACACCCATCCTGAAAGAATGCACATCTTCATTTAGATTTTATTACTTTCGAATTCTTCTAAGCCCAGTGCTAGGAAACTGTACCAGTGAACCTCAAGATCCAAAATAAGGGGGGTTTTGTCCATGTGAGGTGGGATTTATCTCACTGAGCTTGAGCCATTTGTGAGTGATGACTCTCAAAGCCTTCTCAACTCCATTTCTGGTGAACAGAGAAAGGTGCAGAGACCAAATCACCCTCTGAACATACCCAGTTTTAGCAATAATCCCAAAGGTTTCCGCATCTGCACTGTTTCTGTGGCTGACAACAAGTGAGGAAAGCCTTTTATCTCACCTTGAAGATGGATGGGCTGCTTGGATGGGCTTGGAGTGGCACCACTGCAATCCAAGCAAAAGAGGAACCTTACAGAATTCTTTAGGTGTATTTTGTGAACAGATAATTAGAATGTAGCACTATGGAGCTGTGTATCACATTTTATTACCTTCTAAAAAGTGCTTTTTTTTTGCTTTTTTTTTTATTCCTCTCCCCATGTCTTGTCCAGAGATAAGGTCTAACCTACCTCTGGAATTACATTCCTTCAGGAGGGGCAAATGCATTCCTGAAGGAAGAACCACAGGTATCCCAGAAGGTCTTTGCCATTTGGCATTGCTCTGGGAAGGGGAGGTGACAGAGCAGTTGGACACAGACTATTGCACTGTTTTCAAATAAAACTCATAGAGTAAATCAGGAACAGTGTTAGAGCTTGATAGAACAGCACTTACTTAGTCCCTTGAGGCACTGATCCAAAATGAGCATTTCCAGTGGAACTGTTAAGTAATTGCTTATTTTTCTTAGAGAAGAGGCTTCAGGATTTGGATGCTCATTTGTGCAGAGGTTTTATGTTGCACTGCAGACCTTTTTCGTGTTCACATTAAATTAAAAGTAGGTCTAAACTGTCAAGCTAGCATTGATGCCATGAAGATTTTTTGCCTTTTCTTTTATACCCCTTTTTACAACTTCTGTATTCCTAGTGCTTTTTGCCGACTTTCTTGGACTTGTTTGTCAAGCTGAGAGACTCAACATTTTAGAAGCTTTGTAGCCAGGGATCAGTGTGCCCCAGACCCCAAGGTTCTGGGGTCCAGAACACATTCTGTAAACTGAGATAGAACCATCCAGGGGAAGGTTCCTTGGGGAGGGGGGCTCACTTGAGCCTCGTATTGGGGAATCTTTGATAGATATGTTAATTAGTAAAACCTATAATGTTATACCAGATGTTTTGGGGGGTGCATTTTTGCGGGGTGCATCTCAATTCATTTGACCTGGACGTGTGCACCTAAGGATCCTTAAAATAAATACCAAGGTAAAATTCCTTTTCCCCTTCTAATTGTGCATGACTCTTGATTTTAAGACCAGGAATAGGCATCAGCATAGTTTTCAAAAACATTGTGTAGCTTTTCTTTACCCCATTCATGATGTGCACGGGACAGTTTTATTGTCGTAAAACATAATTCACTGCTTTTCAAATGCAATCCTGAATGCTCGTTTCCCCCTACCTTTACAAAAACAGTGAAGTTACCTTTTAATTCACCTATTAAAGAAAACAACTCTAGTATCATCATACCCCCTTTCCCACGTTTGATATACAAGTCAGTAGCTCATTATTACTTGGCAGAGGAAGTCTAAAGCTGCGTTAAATTTGAAAAATGTTACAAATTTAAGACACTTCTTCATGCACTTTGGATTCTGTGAAACCCAAAGCAGTTTATCTGCCCATTCAAGCATCTTTGTTGTTGTTGTTTGTTGGGGTTGGTTTTTTTTCTTTTTTTTAATTCTACACCACAGTCATTCATGGCTAACTTGGGATTTAAGGTTTTATGGTTTGGTACCAAGGAGAACTTCAATTAAGCAGTCCTCACTTGACTACCTAGTGCTTAAATATTGCTCACTCAACTTGCTCTTGGGGAGCTCGTTTTGTAGTTGAAAAGGAAATGGCACTGAGGATAAATCTGCCTGGGTTTAAGAGATGTGATGTATGAGTTTTCAGTAGTTTTTCTTTTCATAAGGAGAAGATCTGAGAAAATCTGTTAACAAAGTGTCTAAATGGGAGAGTCTCAGCTAAGTGGAAGTGAATGATGAGCACTGAACACTTCTCTGAGGTGAATGAGCACTTTCAAATATATTTGACCTGATCTAATTGCTGTCTTTGTTGAAAGGAGATGGTAAATCTTTTTCAAGAGACCTTTTTTCCCATCTAGTTTCTGAAACTCCTCTTGCATTGTCACTGTAAACAACCAGTCTTAGTGCCCATCTTCCATGTCAGCATGACAAGAAATCAGTGGGTATTTAAAGAGCAAGGAAATTCAGCTCTGAAGGACAGGAGCTTTCTGAGGCATCCTCCCTTACAGCCCTTTGTGCAGTTACCTGTATTAAACTAAATCTGACACGTGCTGAAGCATCACCAACTCTTTTATCCTCTTTGGAACACCTGGAACGTTTCCTCCACCTCCAGTTCTTTCCTAATGTCCTTGCTGGATGCAGCTTTTCTTTAGGGATGGTGTTGGCATAAGAAGACTGCCTTGCTCCCCTCTTTTGTTGTTTAATTTCAGCCCAGATCAAATTTATTGTGCTGCTTCCAAATCCCTGGAGCCAGTGTTTATGTCCCAGCAAGGTGGTACATAAACCTGTGGCTGATGAAGCCAGCAAATTTGGGGTTTGGAAACTTCACTTCTGGATTTGAAGAGAAGATCTTCATATCAGCTTTAGAAAAAGAAGGGAAAAACTGAAATATGGGGAAAGAATGTTGAGGAAAACACTGAGCTGAGTGGAAACAGTGACAAGTGTCGTTTTTAGTGCTCTGAGAGGGGTCCAGAATGTTGGGGGGGCTGTTCTGTCCTTTTTTGGATTGTGAGGAGATTTATATGACAAAGCCTAAGATAAATGCCCTGAATGTAAAGCTGTGCAAGGTGTGCAGAGTTCGGTGCCAGCATGAGATGATGTATTCTTTCCATCCACATCCTTATCATCATGGAACTGCATGGAGAGCGAATACCCCTGTTTACTGCAGTTCCCAGAGCTCTTCGAGTGGTACAGACAGCGCTGACATCACAGATATGTGGGTCTTTAAAAGATGTGTGTGATGATGTTGGAGCTGCCACACCACGTTTGCCAGGCTACAGAGAACCCAAAACCACACGGGAT
>NW_008246064.1:2839147-2847941 GCF_000691975.1 Corvus brachyrhynchos
TCCCTGCTTGAAATAAGCTCCAGATCTTAACATTCATCAGGGAGTTTAGCCAAGAAATGAAGCTGGTGGAATGCTTTTCTTAGACTGTCACAGCATGTGCTGACAGCGTTTTATGCGCTATAAAATTAGAAGAGATTTTAAAATCCCCTTTCTCCCTCCCATGCCATTTCAAACCCCCAAAGAGACAATAATTACCAGGTGATAAGAAAGCACCTTCCCACATAACAGCAGGCTTTCCACATGAGAGATGCAGTGTATTAATCAGGTTATGGCAGGGGAACAGCCTCTTTTCCTCTTTTCCAGCTGCCTTTTGCAGAAGATTATTCAAGGTCTTTCTGGCCAACAAGTGATCACTCGGCTCCTTGTGCATGGAGGAATCTCTTGTGGAGGATCACTTGTGTGCGGGCTGGGAGATGTCTTGGGAAGCTGGGCTAGAACAGAGACCCAGGAGCAGTGCACAGTCCCATCTTGCTGTCAGCGAGCCAAAGGCATATCTCTGATCTGCCTTTTCTGATGGATAAGGTGCTGTGAACATGAAAACAACCCTTACAGAACAATATGGTGCTTCACAGTTCCCTCTCAAAATTAATCTTGTACTTCTTCACTTCCTTTTTGATATCACTTGCAAACCCAATTTCCTGGTGCCTGTCCAGCACTAGCAAACATTGTATGAGATATTATTTCTCTCAGGTTTCTGATCTCACTTAAAGTTTCAATACGTCCTGTCCTAGAGGGAAGGACTGGTACATGATTCACAGTCCATGCTATATTTTGGGAAAGGGTAGAAATGCAGCAGTGGAAGCAGCAATATAAAGCATGGGAAGGGGAGCCCTGGGTGGTTTAAGCAGTTGGTGAACTTTTAAATCCAGGCTTTAGCAAGGAGGTGCATCATCAGCCTAGCAATTGCTTATCTACAAACCCAGCTATTGCCTGCTGCCCTTCTTATCAGGTAAAAACATCTCTGGACACTGAGTTCCCTGTAGCAGTGCTGTGCTGGGTGATTAATTCAATAAACTTTTTGGCACTATTTTCAAGGATGGGAAGAGAAAAACTGAGAGGGAGGCAGAATTGGAGCTCAAAAGCCCAGTACTCTATGGTAATTGCTTTAATGAAAGTTTCCTGTTCCTCATTGTGGCTGTGTAAGAAAGAAGATCTGAGCTGGGTGTAGCTTTTCTCCTGGCAATAGCTGTTTTTAAACCTTATTCTTCACCCAGTGGGAGAAGGAATTTATGTGGAGGGACAACCCACAGAAAATGTAGCACTGTTAGTGTCTGTAATAGGCTTTTGAGACTTAGAATTATTGTTGTGTTTCCCTGTATCTGCAGGAACTTTACTTTCTCATCTCAAACAAACCTAATCTGTGATGGCCTAAAGGAGCTATTTATAACCTCCACATCTGCAATCTCCACAGTCAAAATTCAGCCTCTTGATGTTGCTGAATATTTTGCTCATCCTGTAAAATTGTGTGATTAGGGAAGGGGCTCTACTCAGACACCTCAAGTTCACTTCACAGAAATTGGGAGGGCTTGCCCATTCTCATCCCCTTTTTAAACTTACATTATTAGAAGGGGAAATGTGGTTCAGCAAAATGGGCTCATATCTGCCAAGAAACATCTGGAATTTTTTTATGTTCCTTTTATTAGGCTTAGCTATGAAAGCTGGCAGGGGCTGCTTTGGCAAATGGTCACCCGTCTCATGTTTGCAGGCTTTTTTTGTCTTGCAGACAGTCTGTTTCTTCCCTGCCTTCTCCTGATGAATATTTAGGCTTGGGGAAGACACGGTGCTTCCTGGCAACCACACACAGCACGAACTGACAGCAGCGTATGTTGTGTTTTTGTCCAGACGTCCCAAGACGTGCAAGTGTGACAGGATCTGTCTGAATCATCCTGGAGGGCTGTGATTTTCTAAAAGACGAGGATTCTTACAAAGTGCTGGATGTATGATCTGGACAACAGTTTGAAATGGGGAAAAAAAAACCCCAAAAACCAACTAACAAAGAGAATCCCTGTCAGGCCAAGCAACTGTTGTGGTTCCTGATGGGCGTTCCTGTGGTGCAGGCAAACCCCCAGTGCTGACTCAGGAATAATAATCAGGTTTTGCAGATCCTCCTGGCCTGTTAGCCCAACTCCTTCCCTGTGTTGTGTGTGGTGTTTTCTCTCACCTTCCTGGGTTGCTCTTATTTTCTGTCTCTCCCGTGTGGTGCTTTCCTCTCACAGCCTCTGCTGCTGGAGCAGAGGTTTCATCTGAATTCCTTGTCAAAAAGTGTTTGGACCCTACCAGGCAAACATCCCATTTTGGGTGCATTTGGGAGTCTGCTCTCATCCCTCCTTTTCTCAGCCACCTTTCCCATTATTTTTGCAGAGTTCTGGGAGCAGGTCAGGATTATTCCCAGTGAACATTGACTCTGTGCTCCATCGTGAACCATTCCTACAGCTGCTGTGCTTTGCTTTTGTGACTGCAACTCATAGATTCCTGAATAAATTCCAGGCAGCAGAGGCTCTGTGAGAAGACCATTGCATATGAGAAGACCACTTTGCTGAGGCAAAAACTAGAGTAGAGGGAGGCTGCACACACTCATTTCTTTCAAGAGCAAAATTGTCTTCTCAAGTCATCTGTCCTGCAACTCCAGCCTCCAGCTCCTTTCCTCTCCCTCTCCCTCGTTGTTAATCAGATCTTAGTGCTTCTCAATTCCACAGTGCTTTACTACAGGTAATAAAGTACAGTTACACCTCTCATTATCATTGCTGTCTCTGTGTATTCAGTAATTATGCCAGGTGACTAATTGAATTCTGAATTTCAACTAAGAAGCAATTACCATAAAGATCAAACATCATTACCAGCCTGTGCCCTTCCAGCCTTCCAGAAGGGGGTTAGGGAGGGAGTTTCGTGGCTCTGTGCTCTCCTGGTCAGTCAGGCTCAGAAACAAATTGTGCTGCAGCCCTGGGTGATGCCTTTCCTCCTCCTGGTGCTCTGCAGCAATTCACTGCCACTGCACAACAAAGGGAGAATTAATGACCTGTTGGACTAACCAGCAGAAAAAGCATTTTCTTTGGTTCTACCTTTCTCCCTCGTGTGTTTTTTAGGTGGCTGTGTAGGTGGAAGTTCCCTTCCATGTGGGTGGAAGTGTTCTGGCCTGGGGAATCTTCTGTAGTAACTTGTGCATGATCAATGCAAACACGAGTTGGATGATGGCCTGTTCCTTAAAACAATTGCATCACCCAGAATCAAGTGAGGGAAGTCTTTAAAATAAACATAAAGTGTTTGTTCCACACCAAATTACAGGCCCACCCAGGCCAGTGTTTTGTTTGGCCCAAGCACCTAAATTTATGTGTGAAGATGCTTCTATTTGCCGTAGTGATTAAATCCCTCCTATTATCAATGTGGGGTCTATGGAAGAACAACTCAGCTCCATAAAGTAAATGGCCATGGATCAGGTGAATCTGTCTAGACTGTGCTGGCTGTGATCTTGACATCAACTAATCAGCTTAAATTTAGGAATTTAGTATGGTTTGATGGCCTGGATTAAGTAGATACCGTGGACACTGCAGGTGACCTCAAATAGTGCTGGATGTCTCTCTGTCAGCATGGACATTGAGTCTTCACTCACTCATGAACATCTGCATCAGGACACCAGGATTTAAATGGCTTAATCTTGAACTAGAGAGGAGTATAAGAATAGGAGCAGTATGAAGAAAGACTCTTCTGGGTGCTCTTTGAGTTTCCAGCAGTCCAAGTTTCTGTGACTTGCTGAAGTACAAGTGATGTCTGTGTATCTTTTTGTGTGTGTGATGCCTTCTCCTGGTCTTAAAATCAAGAGTCAAACACGGTTAGAAGGGGAAAAGGGATTTTACCTTGGTATTTATTTTAAGGATCCTTAGGTGCACACGTCCAGGTGAAATGCACCCCGCAAAAATGCACCCCCCAAAAAATTTGGTATAACATTATAGGTTTTACTAATTAGCATATCTATGAAAAATTCCCCAATGAGAGGCTCAAGTGAGCCCCCAATCCCCAGGGAGCCTTCTCCTGGATGGTTCTATCTTAGTTTACAGGATGTGTTCTGGAGAGGACCTTGGGCTCTGGGGCACACTGATCCCCAGCTACGAAGCTTCTAAAATGTTGAGTCTCTCAGCTTGACAAACAAGTCCAAGAATGTAGGGAGAAAGCACTAAGAATACAGAAGTTGTAAAAAAGGTGTAACGGGTATAAAAGAAAAGGCAAAAAATTTTCATGGCATCATGTGTGATACCTGGCCTTTCAGGAAAGATTAATTTGAGTAACTGGGTGTGGAAATAAGCCCAGCATGAATGCAGGGCTTTTATTTTGCAACAGGTTTTTGGGGAGTCATGTACTTTCTGTTTTCTGTTCAGCTGGAAGTGAAGAGGTTTGGGTTGGGGGTTTGGTTTGTTTTTTATATTTTGTTGGGCTTTTAAAAATCAGTTTATTTTTTTGCCTTGTGCTGAAAACCAGGTGAAGGGAAAAGATGATAACCTGAGGAATAGAGCTTTGTAATCTCCCTCTTTCTTCTTGAAGACACGTGGAGGTCTGAGCTGGAAACCTTTGGGTTCTGTGTGTGGTCACAGCTGGGGATGTCTCAGGGATTTACCTGCAGACTGCACAAAGCCCTGGGAGGCTGCAGGCAGGATTAGCCAAGCATTTATCTAGTGCTGCTGAGCCTCTTCACTGGGATTTCTCTCCCTGTCTTCTGGGTGTTCCCTCAGCTGTTTCTGTAACAGCCCAGCCCTGAGATTTCAGAACAAGAGTTTCCTCAATCACAAGCCGTGAAATAATTTCCTAAGGAAATTAATATTATATAGAGATAATATATAATTGAATAATTATTATTTTTGAGTTGTAATAGGAAGCTTATCACAGGAGCTGTAAGCAATTTGGGATGAAGAAGGCAGCTTCCAGGATGATTCCCCAGTCATCCTTCTGAGGAGTGATTATCTTGGGAAAGGGCAAGTTTGGGAATTGCATACCACTGCCCATGCCTCAATCCTGAAACAATTCAAAATTAAGCTGTGAAGAAACAGAATATTACTATAAAAGAGTTATATTTTATGGAATTTATGTTTTGTTAACCCTGGAGGAATGAAAGGAGTGAAAAATATTGCAAGAAGTTGTGTTTCCTGCGGTGAGCCATGTGGGATTAACTTTCCAGGAATCAGAAAGTCAAACAGAATGTGTGTTTTCTTTTGTGAAAAGTTTTATAGAAGCAGGTATTGAAGGACGTTGAAAAGAGCCATTTTTCTGACAGTTCTGCACAATTCAGTCTATAGGATTTTTCTAATGGCACTGCTTGCTGCCAGGAGCCCCAGCCTGGGGCAAGGAGAGTTCAAGGCTGGGTTGGTTGGGGCTTGGAGCAACCTGGTCTAGTGGAAGGTGCCCCTGCCCATGGCAGGGGGTGAGCTGGATGATTTTAAAGTCCTTTCCAACCCAGAATATTCTGTGATCCTCTGTACAAACAGAACTGAGAACCTCAGGTACCCTTAATCTTTGTAGGTCCAACGGAGAGTGCCTTGGACTAGAAACCCAGAGAAATGTTTTTCTGAACTCTGAAGGAGCCTGGAGCACTTCTAAACTCCTGAAAGGTTCTGTTCCTGCCTTTGCTTTTGACCTGTTCTATGACCTGGGTGAAACACGTGAGCTCTTTAGCAGCTGGGAAATCGATGCAGCAAGTGAGCATAATTAGGCTGCTCGAGCTTCTCGTAAACGTTTTTAGGATTTCTTGGCAAAGGAAAACAATAGAAAACTCATCAAAGTTTCTAATGTGCTTGAAAGCCTGAAGACACATCGAGCTGAGCCAGACAGAGCCGAGTTTAAAATATTTTTCAAGGGGAACATTTCTTGCCTAAAGTTTGATTTATCTGCCTTCCAAGACTCTCCTATAAGTGCATTATATTTCTGTACAAATGTAAAAAAACCCCCAGCTGTGACATCTGGAGAAAACCTCTCGGCACAACGCTCGGCTTTCAGGTTGATGTTGGCTGATGTACAAAGCAATAAGCCTTGGTTGGGTAACTGTTCTTGCCCCTCCTTATTTTTGTCAGAACATCCCTCATTCACAAATAAAATATGTGGAGACAGATTCTTTTTGTTTTTTCCCAGTCTCCTGGATGTCACAATTATGCCACTGTCACTTATGATTTCTAGAAATAGTAAGCAGCTGTCCTGATGCTTTGTGAATCCTACCTGGCTCGAGCTTGTCACTGCAACAATCAGAAAAAAATAAAAAGCACCAAAGAGGGAGGGTGGCACATGAATAAATAATTTATAGCCCCATGATTCAGCCCCTATTTTTAGAGGCTCACTGTTTTTCTGAGACTTTGAAAAGGGGCTAAGAATAGTCTATACATGAAGTGATGTGTCCCTTATGCAACACAGGGTTTTTTCTGTCTCATTTGATCTGACTCCTATGAAATCTGGGCAGCCAATCTGAGGAATTTGTATCACGCAGTTCCCGTTGGATTTATTGGGGATCATTGTGGATAAGTACCCAAGAGAAAAATTTTTTGCTTAATACCAAACAAAATGCCTTATTTTGAACTTTAAATGAATAAAAATTATTTGGAGGACATGCTGGGAGAATCTTGCAATGTCCCAGCATTTAGAATCCCCTGAAAAAAAAAGGAATCTTTTAAGCTGGATTTCATGATTTCATGAATTCCTCATGAAATCCAACATTGGAAAGACCTGAGTTGAGCTCCATGTTGTGAGCAACTCCTGGGCTACAACATTCAACACTGGGATATTTTGGGTTGTTTTACTCCTGTTTTCTTTGAATTTATCTAAGTTTTTTCTTTGGGGGAGTAAAACCTGGGTCCAGTTTCCATTTACCAAACCTAGCAAGTGATTTTTGCTGCCCCAGAACTGTGTGTTTCAAAATCCACTTATTCAGCTCAGAAGATGTCATCCAGCTTTAATCGTGGCACTGTGACAAAATGGGTTTTCTCCACTGTCTCTTCTGATTTTGCAGGCCAGCATATCACAGAAACTATTTTAATGTATATCTAAGGTGAAACCTCACTTATTTGAGCTTGCTTTCCGTTGGAAAATTTGGGATAAACATCTTCATATTGGGGGCACCATGGACTGGCTGCTTTGCTGTGCCCTGAATCCAGAGTAGGGGGGGATTGGTGAGATGTGGACAAGACTGGCTACAAGTTGATATTCTAAAATTACAAGGTTGAACTCCACCTGTGGCATATATTCAGAACTAACCTACCTTGAAAAGGAAGCCAAATTGCTCAGCTTGGTCAGAGGGCAGTACAGGGGCAAAAATAGTTCAATAGTTGTCTTAAAAAGTGAGGAAAAAATATAGATACAGGATATCAACAAAAAAGAATCCCAGTGGAGAGATTTAACATACTGTCTGTAATAGTTTTACAGAGTAATTACTGAAAATTCTAGGGGTTTCCACTTTTTAATGTGGACTGAAGAAGTCCTGTGGGTAGGGGGTGGATGACATGACCCACTGTGCTCTTGCAAGGTGTTCATTGCATCTGTGGGTCTCTTGAGACTGCCACAGTCGCTGCTAACTCCACTTCCCAAAGCCCTGTGTGTTCTAGGGAGTGTGTTCAGTGGGGTTCTGGTGTTCTGATTGATGGACCCTTCATTTCAACCCAGCTGACAGCTGACATGGATCAGCAAGCTGTCAACGCAGTCACACACCCTCAGCTCAGGATTTAGCAGGCTGTTTTATTTATTTACTCATTTTTCTGTTTTTTCCCTTCACTCCAGTAGCTGATGAACTTGTCTCAAGATTCCATGGCCACTCTGTGTCCGTGGAATCCAGGAGATGAAAGTCATAAATAGCCAGAGAAGTCAGATTTCCATTTTAATGATAACTGGAAATGTAAACCTTGTCAAAAATCATCTACATGACACATGGCAAGACAACTAAAATCTCATTCAAAACCAGCTTAGTTCCAGTTGCCAGGGACAAGATCCATTATAGCAGTGCCTGCGTGCAGTGTCTGAATTGTCTTTCACTCACTAAGGACTGGGAGGAGGTGGGTGAGAATGACATCCACTTACCTTTACCTAGTGCTCCTGTCTCCTGTTTGTGTTGTGCTTTTAGTGGACTTTCAGTGAGTAAACACAAGCCTGCCACCAGGCCAATCCATACAGATTGAGTTAGCACTACCTGAAGGGCTTTGTTTTCTTCAACAGGGTCAATAAAGAAAGAAAAACGCAAAAATACCACTCATCAAACATTTCCCCTTCACAGATCCCATTCAGAAATGCAGCATCATCTGCAGTTAGGAATGAAATTAAGGACAAGGTTTTACCTCTTAAACTGATGTCAAACATTGTACCTGAGCTGTGTTTTAAAGCTGTTTCAGAAGATAATTTTATGTTGTTAATCACAGAACCATGGTGTTACGATCCGGTTTAAACCCAGAAAAGCAAAGAAAGCTAAGTCTCTGTGCATAAACGGAAAGAACTTAGAAGGTTCAAAATATTCCCAGAAACGAGATTAAAACCAAACAAGGTTAGATGTTGATGCCAAAAAATGGATGTATTTTATTTAATAGTAAAAGAGGCAAAGAGAAGGGAAGAGAAAAGAAAGAGAGAAAGAAATGGAAAAAAGAAGTGTGTGGGGGAGTGGGGGAACAGGGAGAGGTGACAGGGGTTAGGTGGAAGCACATCACCCATCCGATGACCCAACGATGTCTCGTTGCTCCCCTCCATCTGGTCTGCTCGTGGTGAGGGTCCCCCATCACCTCCATGGCTGTGCTGCCACACGCCACCACACGCTGCCACACGCCAAAGAGTACAGAATCCCGGG
>NW_008246064.1:2848077-2897119 GCF_000691975.1 Corvus brachyrhynchos
GGGACGCCGACATGCCTCCTCTTGCAGGAGCTGGCTTGACACTGTCCCTTGCAACTCTGAGGGTCTGCTGCATCACCTCTGGTGCTCTGGTGCAGGGTCTGGGGACCCCTTTGAGGGGGGCCCCTTTGATGGGCCATGTCACCCCCTCCTGCTGTGGATAAGCTTCCCTCTCCTGGTGAGGATCCCTCAGCTGGGCTCCTCTGCACAGTGGAGGATGGGCGGTCACTGCCCCTCTGACCAGAGGCTTTCCAAGATACCCAGAGCCTCTCCTCCCCCCGCCCTTTGGTTCCAGGGTCTGTTCGAGCCTGGCAGCTGATAGGCCTGGGGATGTGGTCTCCACCTTGGAGGAGTTAAGCCTGTGCTTTGTGAATGTCCCCAGCCCTGAGTGGTTACTTTATCTTATCTTCATCATCGAGTGGTGTAAGGCCTCAGTCAGGGCCCCATTCAGGGTTCGTTTTCTCTGCAGCTTTTGTAATACAGTTCTAAAAGTCCTTCAAGAAAATATTGAAGTCATAAATTACAATATTTCAGTCTCTGACACACGGGATGGCTGAGGTCTGGTCCAACATCCCTGCAGGGCCACCTGCAGCCCAGGAGCATGTCTTTAAAAGTTTTTAAGTATCTCCTAAGAGGGAGACTCTACAACCTCCCTGGGCAACCTGTTCCAGTGTTCTGTCACCCTCACAGTAAAAATGTGTCAGTGGATTCTAAGGAGCAGAATTGCGGTTGGGATGGCAAATGTTGGATGTTGCTGCTCCGTTTTCTGTTCAGACACTCACTGAGGGCTCTTTAGAAGAGTCTCTGGCAGTGTAGTTAATGAAGTATAATGAATTGGGGTGGAATTCATTTTGCATGTGTTTAGATGACTAAAAGCCACAGTTGTGTCTGGGATAAAGGTCCTTGGGTTTATTTATGAAAAACTGCTCACATCCCGCGCACGTTTTCCCAGAGGTAGTCTGGTAATACTGGTGCTGAGTGGCAGGGATGCTGAAGAGGGTTATGGGAAAACTGGAAACAGAATTTGTATGTCTCCCCCGTTTATCAAACACCAGAGTGTGAGGAGTCCTACAAAATGAATAAATAAAGTTGGTGAGTTTCTCTCATGTCCTTCCATGTCAAATGAAAATCATTTTTCATTATTATTGATGTATGGGCTCGAATCTAGGTTGATCAGATTCTTTTTATTGAAACAACAAATATGCTGGAGTTACTTAAAAATCCTGTTTGCCCTGAAAACAGACAGAGTTGTGATTATCACACTCTGTTTTTTTGGATAAATGCAACATTGATTTTCTTCTCCATTCATGGAACTTTTGCTCTCCACCCAGGAATTTCTCACTTGCTCTTAAATGGTTCTACTCCACCAGGAAAAGTTCAGGCTCTTTGTAGTGTGCATGTGTGGGCATGTGGGTATAAATACATAAAAGTGAGACATTCCTGTAGGTGTTTCATTGTTTATCTGGATCTGTTCTGTGAAGATTTATAAAATAATAGACTGAGCTGGACTTTCCCAAAAGCTGGAATCAGGGAGAATTGGGTATCCCAGTTGTATTCCTGCCAAGGCTTTGCTGTAGTCATGCTCAGATCTTTTACCTAGTTATTTGTGATGTGGAATGAAGTTTTTTTCAGGGGTGGAGACCCCTTTTACATCACCTTGGAGTCCATGAGAGCTGCAAATGTTGGTGCTGCTGCTGTTGTGGTGCCTCTGGGCTCTACCTGCTGTCCTTTTTGGTGGAATATGACTCTGATCAGCACCCCTGAGTCAGCCCTTAGGGGAAATAGGCATTTGTAGCCTGGAGGGGTTGAAATACGTTTTCTGAAAGATAGAAACCCTGAGCACTCCTGGATATTCCTTTGTGTTCAGGCAGTTCCCTTTTACCTCCCTGCCTGTCTCCTGGACTGATGATTAGGCAGAAAAAAACCAAGAGCCACAAATCTACAACAAAAGGAAATCAACCTTTTCAGAGAGGAAGAAGAGACCACAGACTGAGGCCCAGAAATGGATATTGGATGATGTGTCAAGAGCTCTGTGCATAAAGGCTGAGTGCTGCCTGTGCCATCCTGAGTCACCTACTGCTCGTTATTCATTTGCATGACCATTAAATCTCTTTGTCCAGTTGTGTTATATGAGTGCAAATGCACACAGAGCACAAATAACCACATGTTGTAACCACCAAATCTCTGTTTTGTGTATTTCTTCTTTAGAATAAAGTCAGGAAGGAAGGGGAAATTATAAGAAAAGTATGCTGAGTTCTTCAGTGTGTCGTTTGTCTAGGAAAATGAAATTTTACACAATTGTTTTTCAACTAAAAAAAAATAGTGCTAATAGCTGCATTTCTTTCTTTTTATAATTAGCTCATGTTGCCCTAGAAAGATCATGTAAGTGTTCTTTTCTTCCTGGGCATTCATTGTTTGTTGCTAAAATGGAGTTCTCCATTATGATTCTTCCATTTTTTTCTTATTTTTTGGTGACAGTCATTAAGAAAAACTGAACTTCATCCAGGGTCTTTCTGCACACAGTGCATGAACAGGAGCTGCTTCCTCCAGGTGCCTGCAGTGAGGTTCTTACCCTGCAGTATTACCTCACTCAGTAAATGAGATGTTTTGCCTTTAAAGCACTGAGTAAAAGAGCTGCATTATGTCATTAAAAGATAGAGAGACAGAGAGGGAAGGAAGGGAAGGAAGGGATGGAAGGGAAGGAAGGGAAGGAAGGAAAGGAAGGAAAGGAAGGAAAGGAAGGAGAAAGGGAGGGAGAGAAAGAGGAGAGACCTTTGTTGTAGGGTATAAATTAGTAATGACAGCTGGAGTTTGGAATGAGATATTCCCAGAAGCCAGATCTGCTTGCTGCTGTTGTTTCTGAGAAGTGACTGCTACTGGAGGAGATCCTGGAGTAGAGAAATTCCGAGTTTGATTTTACCCCCTCCTGTTCATACACTCACCATGTGGGAGATCTGCTGTGACAGCTCGAAGAGCTGCACTGATGTGGGTTGTACGTTCCCAGTGCTGATTGTGTTTGTGCTTGCTCCAGCTGAGCTGGAGGGATACAACCAGGGAAAATGAAGAGTCAGAATGAGTAAAACAAGGGTTTGAATGAATAAAATAAGGGTTTCATATGAGCACTATTCTGGACGTGGGACTCAACATCCGACTAAGCATCAATTCATCTGGAGTTAGGAGTTTGCACAGAGAGCTTCAGCACTGGCCAAAGGAGAGGACAAATGCAAGGGCTTTTAGGGATGTAGATCGGATCCTACCACCTAAACCCCACTCAGATTGTTTTGTTTTGTTTGGCCTCATCACTCCAAAAAGAAGCAGCAGAAAAGTGCAAGCAGACAACAGCAAAATGACATTCGGTGATGTGGGTGGATACGGTGTCATCTGGAGCATCTACAGGAACTGTTATTTGTTGACTTCCCTTCTCTGTAAGAAAAAGCACCTTTTCAAAAGCCTCTTTACCTTTTTCCAAGGCTGGTGTCAGCAGCACATTTAGGACCATTTGATTTTCCTGGACTAAATTACCATGGCAAAGGCCCAAAAAGAAATTGGGTAAAGGGCAACAGCAACATCATGAAGAGTCCATCAGGAAGTTGCCTGTATTTGTCCTTTGGGGATCCTTCTGGATTTCCTGTTTTATTTTAATTATCTTGTTTCTAAGAAACATTTCAAAATAAGAATGGAAAAAAACCAAAAACCTCTTGCTTGGAATTGGATGTGCTTTTGATGAGTGGAGGAAGGTTTGTACAGGAGAACTGCAGTTTTCTCTCGTAATTCCTCGGGATGAAGATATTGCTTGCCAGAAACTGAACTTCCCTCTTCACCCCAGTATTGCCACATGTAGTTCCCAGAGCCCTGCATGGTGACATTGAATTTGGACATTCAATCTCTGCTTCAGTAAAGTCATTTGTGATTTTACTTATGCTCTGTGAGAACTGGCACCTTGGGAAAAGACCAGGAGTGGTTTCTTTTCCACAGACAATGGGTGAACACATCCTGACCTCGATGTCCCCATTTCTGAGATAATTTTGGAGAGATTGTTGTGTGCCCCCCACCTTGCCTGCCCCAGGGCTGGGAGATGTCCTTCTCTTGTTCCTTCATGTTTTTTACCCAAGTTTTACCAGTGACAATATTGCACAGGAAGATTCTGGAAAATGAGGATGTCCAGGAATTTTTCATCTAGCTTACAGTAGGATAAATGGGAGAGAATAGAGCAGTAAGTTTACCTTACACATAACATTGTCCTCCATGGAGCACTGAACATCTAAACCTTTCTGGGTTTGAATACATCATTTAACTGCTTTTTAAAAGACTATAATAACATTAAGCTTTCTCTTACAGTGTTCTCATACCTTTGCTGTCTTCTGAACTCATATTCTGTATGAAAAAACTATTAATAAATACCTTTAAACACTCACAGCTTGTAGATGTGTTTGTTATTTCTTTCTCCTCTTCTCAGTGGGCTGCTCCAGTCCTCACAGAGGTGGGATAAGTTGATTTGCCTTGTAAATAATCTGTTCTGTCAATCTTTTCTTGAACCTGTGAAATGTCTAGGCTGTTTTAAAGTCCAGCACAGAGTGTTCATCTCTCTTTTATTTTGGTCTGTACCAGGAAATGCCTACAGAGAATGCCTGGGCAATGGGACATGGGCTTCCAAGATAAACTACTCTCAGTGCGAGCCTATTCTGGATGACAAGGTCTGTATTTTTCCCTTCGTTCTTCTCAATGACATTTCTCAGCATAAGGGAATGCAAAGCAAAATGTAAGGTTAACGTGCTAATTTGGGACTTCCGAGAGAGATTCCATTTCTGTCTCCACAACAAAACCTCCCTGTGAATTCAGGCAAGTCACTTATCCTCTCTCCATGTCCCCTACTCACATGGTTTTTAAAAAAGGATGCTTTATCTCACTCTGTGAGATGTGTGTGTTTATGCAGATTTTTCCTAGCTTTGTTCAGAGCCTACAGCTGCTACAGTAAATGTTAGTAATAATAACAATAAGACCAAAAGCCTCTTTGGCACTAAAAATTAAGTTCAACCAGCTGATTCCACCCTATATCTGCCCATTCTAAAGTGTCATCAACAACTGACCTTTACAGATCTCAATGTTACTTCTCCTTAAGCAAATATGTAAAGGGGCAGCAGCAGAAGAAATGCATAAAAAGCAGATTTAGGTCCCAGCTGTCTTTAAGAGATTGAACCAGTCTTGCATGATAGAGGAGTTCACAGATTTAAGTTAGTGTATGGGGTTAAGTTCCTTCAGAAGGGCTGTGAGGAATTACGCAAAGCCCTTTTCTTGTCAGATGTCTCAGAGACATCATAGACATTCACCCTCGCACAGTTTAAGCCTTCAAGCCCTTCATACTCTTCCTCCTGTGTTGAGTGCTGTGGTGGGACACAAGCCCACAAAGACTTTGTGCTGTCTCTGCCAGGAGTGGCTTTTCCCTCTAGGAGCCAAGGTGGAGCCCAGCAGCTCAGACTGGTCTGTTTTGGGGTTCATTCAGCTCATTCTGTCCTTGTAGTTGTGCCATGCCACGTGCAGACAGAGAGGAGGAAGACAAGATCCCACATTTAGCACTCAGGAGCTCTCTGGAGTGGTGCTGCACCCCAGACAGCCGGGATGTCCTTTGGCTGTGGTCCAGCATCCATCCTCTCAGATCCACGTGGTTGCTCAGTGTGGGTTTTCACTCGTGAATCAGAAAACAAATAATGACACACCAGCTGCTGAGGAGGACCTGCTCTTACCCCCTGGCTAATTTAGTCCCCCCTCCTCCTGCTAGAGGCTTCTAGGAATTAAGAAAAGTTGTACCAGTACCTGACTGCCACCCAGGGGGACATTCAAGGTGTTCTAGCACGGTGGAGACGCTCCCATGGCAATTTAGGCCAACCTAAGCTGGGACTACCCCAGTGCAGCCCCTCCTTACAATTCATTCCCACTTAAAATGAAAAGCTAACTTGTTCAGGGTCATTTTTTTGGATGAATCAGTTCCCTAAACCATCTCAGTGCATCGTTGCAGGAGTGCTGGGGCCAGCACAAGCTGGAGGGACAAACCAACCATCTCTTAAAAATGAGCAAGAGAAGGGATGTGGAGCAGCCAGTGCTGATTTAGAGAATGGGGAGCAGAGCTGGGCAAAGACTCGATGTCTGTGGTGTGGTTTAGGTGGTACAGGAAACCTGAGCTGGCAGCAGTGAGCTGCACCCACTCAGGACAACACAGCTGCATTTTAATAACACTCATTATGTGTTTGCATGACTCCCAGCAGTTGCTGTCTCTGCACGAGCAAATACAGAGGGGTTTTATCTGAGGAGACTGGAGAAGTGTTGTGACTAGGGGACAGGATTATTCCCTTTACTCTGTTTTTGCTTTTAAAAACTTTGCAGCTATGGTGATAGCTTAAAACTCCTTAAATAGCACGTTTCTTAGACAGATGGAAGTGCAGATGTTCCCCCACCCTCGCTTACAGCGGCTTAAAAACTCATTTATTAGATCTTTAAAGATTTGTGACAAGCTTTGCAAATATTAATATTTGTGGATATTTTTGAAATCTCTCATAATGCTCAGTGTGACCGATGAATACTTTGTGATCTCAAAAAAAAAAAATAGAAGAACAAAAACCCACAGATTTGCTCCATTTTGAGTAAAGGTGAGATTCAGGCACACAGGTGGTCTATTGTTATTTATTGAGTTTAGCAGATGCTAAACATCAGCCAGGAGGTAATGCCCTGTGATTTATTTTTAATCCAAAAAAACCAACACTGCTTTTAAGCTTGACCACTCACAGGCAGAGTGATAAAGAATCACATGGTTTGATTTTTAATGTGGTGAGTGATAACAGGGGATAGAAGCAGGACTTTTCAACATCAATCCCATGCTTTATGGCAGAGTTTGGGGAATGTAGCAATGGAAATTACAGGGTTTTTTCAGCTGTGGGTCAGTCTTGGGGCATCAGCTCAGTAACACACATTCCCTGGGTTATATTAATGCATCATTGCTCTGCTTGTGGTTGAGACCTGTGGCAGTAGCTGATAAAACTCTGCTCTGGGACTGATTTGCTGCTAGATCTAGTTCTGACTGAGATCTACTTCCTTAAATGTAGTTGTGGGGTGTAGTTTAAAATGTCCCAGTGAGTCTTCATGCATCTGGCAGGTGACAGTCCTTGGGAATATGTGAGTCCTTCATGTCCAGTGGAGGGAATGGAGCTGGGGAAGGGTCTGGAGCAGCAAGAGCAGCTGAGGGAGCTGGGAAAGGGGCTCAACCTGGAGAATTAACAGGCTCAGGGGGGACCTTGTGGCTCTGCACAACTCCCTGACAGGAGGGGGCAGCCAGAGGTGGGGGTCGGGCTCTGCTCTCAGGGAACAGGGACAGGACCAAAGGAAATGGCTTTAAGTTGCACCACAGGAAGTTTAGGTTGGATGCTAGTGAAAATTTCTTCACTGAAATGGTGGTCAGACATTGGAACAGACTGCCCAGGACAGTGGTGGAGTCACCATCCCTGGAGGTGTTCAGAAAACTTGTGGTATGGCACCTGGGGACAGAGTTTAGTGGTGAACAGGGTGGAGCTGGGGGAATGGTTGGACTCGATGATCTTAGAGGTCTTTTCCAACCTTAAAAATTCTGATTCAGCAGCAGCAAGACCAGCTGGGAATCACAAAGTGTCCCCAAGGCACCTGTGTGTGCACAACTACTTCTAACCCTTGCTTCAGATGCTGGGTGGACATCCAAGTGTTGGTGTCCTCATGTCAGACTGAATCTCACCCTCTGAACAAATAATTGCCTCCTCCTCCAGGCACAGGAACAAGGTACAGAAATAGTTTTGATCCAGCTGGCTGTTTGGTGGCACAATGTGTGACAAATGGAAAGGTCCTCCTCAGCCTACAAGCTCCTGTGTTGAAAGGGCCTTTGCTGCATCCGGCACAAATCTCTGCTCTTCTGAGAAGAAAAGTGAGCATCTCAGGCAGCAAAAGATACATCTTAGCCTCCAAAAAGAGCTGTAAATCAAGAACTCTGGTCTTGTGGTCTGTGGCAGCTGGATGTGAATGTGCTTCTGCTGATGTTTTGAGGTGGCTTCAAGCTGAGTAGCTGAGTTAGCACCACGCTGGGCTCAGACTAATGTATCCTTTATAGGAGCATGGTCACATCAACCACAGCAGCTCCCAGCTGGCTCAGAATGGGAAAGCAGAGTGAGTTCAGAGGTGTCTGGGATGACAAAGACACTTCCCGGTTGCTTCTGAAAGTCTTTAGAGAGGTGTCTTTAAGCTGTGCTGGTGCTGAGATCATCCTGGCAACAGGAGGAAATGGGAAGTGACTGAACTGGCAGTGGCGTGTGGAGCCTCCCAGGGAGACATGAGCTGTAAACACTGGCAGGACCTGTCAGTAAGTCCTGTTAAGAGGAAGCAAGATCCTTGTCAGCTGGTCTAAGAGTGCTGTTATTAGGTGGTTATTGATTCAAACCAGTAGCTGAATTGTTTAGGACAGGTTAGCAGTCACGTTCCAGCTGAAGCAAGGGGAAAAGTCTCTAGACAGAATAACTCTGTCATTAGCCTGAAACCTGCCTGTAGATTTGCAAAGCAAGTGCAGGTAAAGACATTGTGCTGTGCTTCCTCAGTTTACCTGGTAGAAGCTCATGGGAAACATCTCTGCACTGCCTGGTGTGACATGGTTGTGGTGCATAAGGTGTGTCATGGAACCGGATTCCAGTGGGCAGGGAGTAAAACCATCTCTCGATTCCCCATCCCTGAATTCCTCATCCCTGGAAGTGTTCCAGGCCAGGTTGGACCAGGTCAGAGGCTCTGAGCAACCTGGTCTAGTGTCCCTTACCCATGGCAGAGGGGCTGGGATGAGATTATCTATCTATGAGGTCCCTTCCAACCCAAACTGTTCTGAAATTCTTTTATCTACTAAATTTGTGAAAATGTATCTCTCTGAGAAATCAAATAAGATGCCTTCCGACCCAAACCATTCCAGGATTCTGGGATCTCCTTTTCTA
The DNA here is from genome assembly GCF_000691975.1 of Corvus brachyrhynchos. Lineage (NCBI taxonomy): Eukaryota > Metazoa > Chordata > Aves > Passeriformes > Corvidae > Corvus > Corvus brachyrhynchos. Next base: position 2,857,059 of record NW_008246064.1, read on the forward strand.
GCTCTTTTCTAATCTAGCAACCCTCCTCCTAAGCCTGAACAGAATTTAAATCTTTATTTTAGTGATGTGAAGTATCTTCCTGAAAGCAGGAGGATATTGGGTAACAAACAGGAGAAGGTTGTTGACATTTTAACTGCATCAGTGTCCAAGAGGGCGAGCCAGAAAAGAGCTGTGCAAGTTTTTCACATGAGCTGAGCTTTGGGGAACAAACACGTGATTTTCTGGGCACGTGATTTTCAGCCCTGAAGGTGTTGCCTCCCATTCCAGCAGAGATGAAGACTGCATGTAGGCTGGTGGAAAGTGATCTTGCCACCCTGTCAGCTTAGTTTTTCATAAGCACCGAGGCAGTTCTTGTTTCTATGATACTTGAATTTGCCTTCAGGAAACCTTGTTAGTGTCAGAAGCTGGCAATGTGAAAGTCGTGCCTGTTTTTTCTTCAGCATCAGTGCATCAAACAGGAGCTTAAGAATTTTATTTTTCCAATTAATCTTCTCATGTTTTGAACCACACCTTCTTAAAACTTGAGCAAAGTTAAAATAGCAGTCAGGAGACAAAGGAGGATCTGACTTAAAGAGCAGGAACCTTGGAAAAACACAAGGTTTGCCATCTTCCAGGAGATTTCTAGCACTAAATGAGCAATTCTGAGAAAAGTTCTTAGTCAGATGGTTTGAGTTTTGACAGTGCTTCGAGAAGCAGTGGGTTGGATTCAATGATCCTTTTGGATCCTTTGAGATGTTCTGTGATCCTCTGTCTCTGTGAATTAAGCAGGAGTCAATGAGCCCTGCAGTTTGCCAGGGCATTGTTGAATAACACGGCATTGCACAGGTAGGCACATCAGGTCAAGTGAGTTTTCTTTCCCTTTAGGTGTGCCCTCGACTGAAGGATAAATAAAACACAGTGTGGAATTTGCATTTCGTAGCTTTGTTTTGTTGCTTTTTTTCTTTTCACCTCCAAGTGATTCAGAAAATGGGCCCATGGATGGGGAAGTTTATTTTAGGGGATTTTATAATAGGCTTAAAAATACTCTGCATGGTTGAGTTCTGTCCAGAAATAGCACATTACTCCGTGAGCTGAAGATACAGGCAGGTTTCGTCGCAAAATCGATTCCAAGAGAGCTCCCTGGCTCTCTGGCAAAGTGCTGGAAGATGCTTATCTTCACAGAACAATGGAACAGATTAACTACAGCTGCTGGTTGTAGTTGCAGCCAAACATTCATTCACTGACAAATTCCTTTCACTGGAGTAAAATGTTAAGGGAAATTGTTAGGAAAAAAAAAATAAAATAAGTTCAACCAAAATTAAAAAAAAAAAATGATGCCATTTATACGATTTTACTTTCATAGTTTTATCACAAGGGAGGAAATGTAGGTGGTTGGTCTTTAAAAGCCTCGTTCTTCTAAAGTGGGGAAAGATCTGCTTAGCTTGAAAAGAAATAAATGACAAAACTAATGAATAAATATATTTTTCAGGGAGATTTAGTCTTCCAGTAGCAAACCTCTGTCCATTTTTAGCCATCTTCAGTATTTATCTGAATAGTGTCTTTCTACTTCTTCCTAGGCAGGCAAAGAGAGAAGATGCTTCTCTTCTCTCTAAAGCCAACAGCAGCCCACCAGTAAAGGTGTTTCTGCAAGGTCAAATTTTGGTCACATCCCTAAATTCACCAATTTAGATGGGAGCACTTTTGTACTTATTTCTTTGTTTTCAGGATCCAGAACCTACCAACAACCTCCCCTACATGCTAGGAAATAGACACTGATACAGGAAATTTCACCACATATTTGGGTTGCTGGTAGAAACAACAGGATCTCTGGTTTGTCCGGCTCTCCCAGAATTGAAGGGACACCACTGAAACATAGATTTAGAAGAAACATAAAGATTTTAGTTATAGGCTAGCTGTGTTGAGATTAGTTGGAATAGGAAAGAACTTGGGCCCAGTAACAGGTAATTAAAATAGTTAGGAGAGCTGGACCTGCAATGGGTTTTAAGATGTTAGTAACTGATTGCCAAATAACTGATGATCTGTCATTTGCATGTTTGCTTAGCTGTGCTTAGAACGAGGAATAGAAACATTGATAAGTTGGTGTAGGAAACAAGGACAGTTACCAATTTCCTCCCTTGGTGGGAATGAAACATAGATTTAGAGGAAACAGAAAGATTTTAGTCATAGGCTTGGGATTTCAGTTGTAGGCTTGGGCCCAGTGAGGGTTAGTCAAAATAGTTAGGAGAGCTGGACCTGAAAGAGAAATATTTGGAAATAAAAGGTATTGTGTTTGCTTGTATCGGGGCCCTGTGTCTTAGGGAGCTATCCCACGCAGTGCCTGGCACCAATAAAACATTCACTTTCTAACTCTAAACTGTTAGAGAGCTTTTGTCCGACTCAGTTGGATATCGATATTAGATCCATATTCATATTTTGGTAAATCACCACCAGGTTCCAGCTTTTTCAGTCTGCGTTGGTTCTGCCCTGGGTTTGAAGGATTAAGATCATAGCCTGCAAGAAAAATCCCTCAGAGGAAAATCTGCCTGTATGAGAAGGGCTTATTGTTTGTTCTTACTGACATTTTTGTGTGAAAACCAAGCCATTTGAGTAGGAAAGTGGCATAAGCTAGCTCATTAAGATCGTGCTGTTTCCTAAGAAAAGAAAGTTTTATTTTGAAACTCTGAGGAGATGTGTCTTTGGTAGGTTTGTTGCCTAAAATGATAAAAGGTTTAAAATAAGAAAACCCAAGGAAATGGGGAAAAAAAAAAAAAAAGGGAAAAAAGTGGGGACAAAATAACATTTTTTTTCAGAAATTTTTAAGAAATTGTGGACAAATCCCAAACTGAAGTGACACCAAGCCTGTACTTGTGTGCCTGGGCAATAAGTCTGCCTTACACAGAGGCATCAGCCCTGGGGCTGTGATGGCATTGTAAAATTGAGAAAAGTAATTGCTGTTTTGTGAAGTGATAAACTGTTCCTGAATGCCAGTGCTTGGAGATGGATGCTGATTTAATCCTGTTATCTCTTTACCTCCAGAGGAAGTATGCGCTCCATTACAAGATTGCTCTCATCATAAACTACCTGGGGCACTGTATTTCAGTAGGGGCCCTTATAGTTGCCTTTATGCTTTTCTTGTGCTTGAGGTGAGTAATGTGTTTGCATGTTTCTAACTCGGTTGGGTGACAGTTTCTGGGCTGCTCAAGCCCTCTCATGGCTCTGTCCAAGTCGTGGATGGTCCTGAAAAGTGGTCGTGGCTTTTATATTCCTGAACACATCCATGGTTTTGCTGACTGTGCTGGATGAGTTCCTCCTGAGCGTAGGAGCTAAAGCCTGTTTGTGTTCAGGGAGAGAACTGAACATGATTTATTGATGCAGAAAAAAAAAAAAAACTTTGGTTAGCACAGTGTTCTTCATTTAGGGAAATCAGGATTTGAGTGTGTCAAGCTGTAAGTTTGGGGGGCAAGTTTTGTTTTTTCACAAGGCAGAACATGGTAATGTTTTGCATTCCCTGACAGCTAAAACCCAGATCTAAACCAAAGGAGACAGAACGAAGTCTTTCCATTCTACTTTGGGCTAATTTCAGTTTTTCTTCCATTAAAGGGCTTAGAAGTTTTCTTAAATAAAAAGAGGAGCATTGTTAATGGAGCTTAATCCCCAGCAGTGCTCCTGAGATGATGAATGCAAATCAAGGAGACTGCATAGAAACCCTTCCCTGGTCCAGGGTGCAGAAGGGAGTTTGGCAGATGGAGATGTCAGTGAAAGCAGAGTTAGGGCTACAGGGAAAAGGAGGAAAGGAAAATAAGTGGAAAACAAGAAGATTTGTATCAGTCATCATATATATTGTATGTCCACAGCCTGAATCACAGGAGTATATTTTCATAGGAGTGGCCTGGTGGGTTAATTCTGTATTATTTCTTGGATTCCCTGACTGGCATTTCTGTACTATTTGTGCTGTGTTGTCCAGGAGAGTTCAACCTGAACTTAAAACCAGCTCCACTGAGTGCTGTGCAATGATAATCCTTGAGAAAAACCTTGTCCTAGTAGCAGAGGATAAACTGTGGATGGAGGACATCCTCCCCCTGTCCAGGATTGCAGCAGGATGATTGACAGTGACCTCAGTGCAAGAATTACTGGAGTGGAGCATCCCTAAAGTCTTAGCTAAGTCTTCTGAGCATTCGTAACAAGGTCTTTTCTAATAACAGTAGGAATATTCTTGCACTCCAGCATCTGTAAACAGAATAATCTATGCTAATGGAAACAGAAAGACACTTTAAAACATTCGATGGGAACTTTTATGATGCATCAATTTAAACTTCCATTTCAAGCCCTCCATAGTGAACATGAAGCTAATTCCCACAGTACTTCGAGACCTGAATTAATTTGCACTGAATAAAGAATGCAAATTATTCATTGCAATAACTATATTCCCTGCTTTTATGCTCAGTCTTTTATAAATGTTTGAGTAATAACACAAAAACAATTAGGTGGGATGGTATAAATGTATCAGCTTCCAACACAGAGGTGGCTCAGCTGATCTCTTCTAAATTGTTCTTCTGTTATTTAAACTTTAAAGTTTAGATTTTGCAGTCAGCTTCAACATTAAAAACAACAACTGAGTAGTGGCAATTAAGTACTCCCTTGATATGCTGTGAATTAAGATAGTCCATCTTTTCAAATTCCCATTGTGTCATGCAAAACATGTCCAGTGTCCAGCCAGAGTTAACCAGCATGTTTTCCAAAATTCTAGAGATGTTCCAGTGAAGGCAGCCCAAATTCCTGTTTCATTACACGTTGTCCCTGCCCAGATTCTGGGTTATGCACATCTTCATCACACTTACCTCTATAAAGTGCCCCAAGGACAAATCAGTTTAAATAATCAATTTATATTATTTGGGGCCTTTTAAAATCCTGTTTCATTTTGGATGGAAGAAGGTACAATGGAATTGGGTGAAAGGAGAGAATTTAGGTAATTCCTGGCCAAAAAAAATACAATCTGATAGCTCCTCATCTTGACCTAAAGTAGAGATCTGCCAGTTCCTTGTTCCTGCCCCTCTCCATCCACCTCACTCCATGAGTCCCTGCTGAGGGTGAAAACAGACGAGACCTCCAGGAAGATTCCAGTTTTACATCCGCTCCTTATTTTTATGCTTCTCCCTCATCACCTGCTCGATTTTCCTTTGCTCCGTCCGTGCAGGTGGATCCCAAAGGCAGCCCTGTCTCAAGGGGGAGGCTGGAGCACAGCTGCTCTATTGGAACATAACTGCTAGGAAAGCTTTGGGATGTCACACTCTGGGGGTTTTAGGAGCAGGTGGAATGTTTGGCTGCCATGGCAAAAGGTGTTGCTGTGGTGCTCAGCTGGTCGGGAGGGTGTTCTGCTTTTGGAGATGAGCTTCACCATCGCTGGTGCTGCCCCAGCCCAGGGTGCTTGGTCCTCAGTTGTGTTGAAGTGGGAAGGGGAGAGAACTGGATCCAAACCTTATAATTCCAAATTTATCCTGTCACCTTGTCCCCAGCTTCATTTTTCCTCGGTTCCTTAAACAACTTCATCCTTCGTTCACAACCTACCCTCCATTTAGCAGAAAAGTCCTTACTGCCCTAAACACTGAGGAATCACACAACTGTTTTGAGGTCTCAGACGTAGCAGGAGGTGATGAAATCATCTGCCATTTGTGTCCATGAGACCCCAACACATCTGGGAAGGGATGAGAGCTCAGCCAGGGCCCCCTTTTTCCTGTGAAGACCCATTTTAGCCTTGTTTTCTCCAGTTCTGTCACATCTCAACCTGTGCAATGACAAACAAGCCAGTAAACATTTCATTTAGCACCTAAATAATAAAAAGTGAAGGACAGGACTTGATTTTTGCTGGCACACTGGCTGAATGCCAGTGAGTCATCAAGGCAGCTCCTAAAGGTCGAAGTCAACTTTAATTTCTCAAGGTCTAAATGTAGGTGGTCTTAAAATTGTGAGAGCTGTGCTGTCTGTACTATGCAACACCAAACAAACTCACAGACAAAAAGGAATACACCAAGAAGGAAAAAGAAAGAATTTGTGCACAAAGTGTGCTGTTGAGGTGGATTGATCTCCAGTGCAGGACCTGGAGAGATTTGCTCAGGGCCCTTCACTTGGCATTGTTGAATGGATCTGCACTGCTGGGAATCTCAGAGTCTGTTTGTTCTCATTAACAGTCAAGGTTTTCTTCCTCCCTCAGGTGCACACAGGCAGCTCCCACTGACTCAGCTTCATTGTCCCACTGAATCACAATCTCACACTGCTAAAGCAGAAATTTTCCATAGGAGGAATCCTGCTGTCAGTAATACCAATCAAGCTGAAGGAAAAAAATAACAATAATAAAAAAAATATATAAAGGATTAAAATGCTTCTTTTGAATCACATTTTTCCTTTGCTGTTGCTGACAATGCAGAAACCCAAATTGCTTTGTCCTGGATTTTCCCTTGTCACTGTGCTGTTAGAGCAGCCTGTGAGGTGGAACAAGAGGCCTTTGTAAAACTCCTGACTTGTTATCAAACAAAGGTTGGCAGTGGCCAGCAGTGACCTGAGTGGATTCCATCAGATGAAGTTTTATTTGTGCAGTGGTTATCAAAGAAGAAGTAGGGGAAGAGAGGTATTTGTTCTGGGAAGCATCTATGTCCCTGCTGAGTTTTGAATCCAATAAAGGACGGTGCTGACAGGAAGATAGGCTGGAGATTAAAAGTGACATGTCCTTGCTGGATAAAGGCAGCTCTAAAAACAACCAAACCCACAAACATTGTCATAACATCTTTTGTCACTGCTAGGGTGGCAGTGAAAGCAAATTGAAGTTTTGAGGGAAATTCTGCTTTCCTGTTGCCCTTAAATTTAGCTCTATTTCCCCAGTAAAGCATCTGAATTGTTTTTTCTCATAGGCTTGAGGCAGTGTCCCTGTTCTTTCTTATGATTACATACAGATTTCCTAAATCCCACATATTATTTCTCCCCAGAAGACTGAAACAGTTTTTCCTAGAACAATATAGCCATTTTTCCCCCTTTTTTTCCCCCTAGCCATCTCCTATCTACTTTCCTTTATCCTCCCCTGTTCCAAACTCCTTTGAATTGCCTCTTACTCTTCAGTCTGGTGTGCAGTTGGCAGGATTGCTGCTGCAGGCCTCTGTTAGTAAGAATGGAAGAGTTTGATTAAATGATCTGTAGAAACCTGTCAGGAGAAATGTAGAGTATCAATAAGGGACAGCTTTCATAGAGCAGTGATCCGACACCTCTCAGAACCTGCAGGCTGAGGATGTCTCAATCGGGGAGGAGATCTGTGCAATTAGTTCTGGTTTTCACTTAAAAAGGATGAGATTTCTGACGTGATTAGAGCAGAGCAGGCTCCAGATCTAAGGCAAGATCCTTTCTTGTGGTGGAACAAGAAGAAAGAGCAAGTCCCAGGTCAGAACATCAACTAACAGAGTTCATCTCCGTGCTCCATGCCCCCACCCCCTCATCTCCTGCCTTCCCACCCAGCCTAGTTCAGTCTATTCCATCTGCCACTTGGAATAGCAGAGCCTTCATTAATGACTCAGGCATGTGGCAATTTTAAAATTCCCCATAACTCCTGGGGCAGGGTGGGTGCAATGGCTGCAGGTTTGAAGACAGCTCTGTCCCACCCTGTCATAGTCCACAGTAAAGTCCACAGAGAAAGGCAGGAATGAAAATGATGGAGCTCTGTAAATAAGAGCGAATCCAATGAGAGGGCCATCTTCAAATACAAAACATCTGAAGTGCCTGTACTGCCTGAATCCCTGTGAAGCGTCTCATCTGATGAACTCTGATAAAGGCCAGAAACACTTCTCCTATTGATTAACCTCAGGCCATTGTCTTTGCTTCCCACTGCCTTTACTCGCCGCCTCTTCATCTCACATCTGTAGGACTTGTTCTTTAGACTCTTTGTATAGAGCCTACCCCACACAAAAAAAATGGAGAGCAGAGCCCTCATGAGCTCCTGGAATAATACCAGTAATTAAAAGTGTGCCTGGAGAGCTCTGTTCTTAAAATGTGAAAGGTTTCATAAGCTGCATCTGAAATCGTGGTATTGTAACCTCTCACAATGAGAGCCACTGAGGAGAGTTGTTGCTGCCTATCAATACATCACCACTGGATAAACATTGGAAACTGAAGAGCTGCTTACAAACAAGGACGGTGTCAATGTAAGAAGAAATGGATATAGGTGTTCTACAGACAGATTTGTCAGTGAATATGAAAGGATGACTTCCAGCCCACAGAGCAGAGGGGTCCTGAAGCAATGTGGTAGAGGAAGAAATTTAAGTTGGAGTTAAACTGGAGTATCAGGAATTTATAAAATGCTTTTACTCAGTTCCTTTCTTGACCTGAGATTTGGAGGCCACTCTTGTCCTGTGCTAGAAATATGTTAGTGCTGGTGTATTTCTGTTGCTGCCAAGATTTTGGCTGTGAATCTTTGGAGATGGACACGAACTTGTTTGAATTCTGATTATAGAACTGCTCTTAGAAGATTTAGATCTATGTTGACTGACAAGCTAAAACTTGTCTGTGTTCTATTTCTGATGATGATGGAATGGTTTTGGGAACAGTGGAGAAAACTTTGCAACTTTTCCAAGATTTCAGAGAAGGGAGGAAAGCAAAGTTGGGTCTTTGCAGTTTATATATGAATCATGCTCAGGAATGCAATTTGATTGAAAAAAACTACTTCCTGAGCCATCTCTGGGAAGAAAAATCAGAGAATATGCTTTCAAGGTGATGTTTAGAGTTATGAACTGCAGATGCACCTGCAGCTGTTCAAGTGCTAAATGGTTCCATTTCAATTTTCATCCCTGGAATTGCACATGCAGGTCCCTCACTAACGCCACAGTAGTTGTTCAGCACTCAGGAACCTTCTCTTCTATCTAATCTAAGAGATGATTTAGGTGCTGAAGCATGTCCAGGGAAGGGAACAGAGCTGGGGAAGGATCTGGAGCACCAGGAGCAGCCGAGGGAGCTGGGAAAGGGGCTCAGGCTGGAGCAAAGGAGGCTCCGGGGGGACCTTGTGGCCCCTGACAGGAGGGGGCAGCCGGGGGGGTCGGGCTCTGCTCCCAGGGAACAGGGACAGGACAACAGGAAACTGCCTCAAGTTGTGTCAGGGGAGGTTTAGATTGGGTATTAGGGAAAAATTCTTCCCAGAAAGAGTGGTCAGGCATTGGAACAGGCTGCCCAGGACAATGGTGGAGTCACCATTCCTGGAATGTCAAAAGGCACGTGGATGTGGCCCTTGGGGACAGGGTTTAGTGGTGCTGGGTCAATGGTTAGACTTGATGATCTTGGAGGTCTTTTCCAACCTAAATGATTCCATGGTTCTGTGAATTCTGCTGCTTCACATTGCTCTGTCAGCTAATACACAAGACATGGGAGAGGTGAAAGTTTCTGTCACCCCTAAATGGGCCATGGACACTCCTGGCAGCATCTGGGCTGCCTCTGCCTATTATGGGAATGGAGCTTCCCTGGGGAGGTACCCAGACTGAGCCACTGGTCACATAACCTACTGCCCAGTGAGCACCATGAGGCCGAGCAATTTAGACCAAGCACAGGAATGATTATTTGGAAGGTTTCCAATCTTTCCTGAATTCCTGGCCAAATGCTCCAAAATAATTAAATATTTCACACCATGTCTTGGTGTAAATGAGGCCAAGGAGAGTGTGAACAGCAGCATCAGCAACTCAGACTTTCCTCCTTGGTTTATCCCCACAGTATCTGCAAATGTAGATAATGTAATCAACTTTGCTAATTGTGTAATTGTATTAAAAGAAAAAAAAAAAAAGGCATAACCTTTGAATTCTCTAGCTGGTGATTTAAATTAATTTTGTTTCAGATTTTTTTTTTTTTTTGTATAATCCCACAAGGGGATTGTGAATGAGGACATGATGTGCACTCATATTTCCCAAACAGTAGTTGTAAGCCAGATCAACTGCTCTGAGCTCTCAATGTCAGTCTTCTGAAGTCCTTCCTCGATTTGTGCAATCCAGCTGCAGTGGTCACTCTCCATGGAAAACACTCACCCTTCCACCGTGTGGACTGATAACTACAACCCGTGTCAGAAAACCTGAGCTGCAAGGTGTTTTCTGCTCAAAAAGATACTTTGCATCCCTGTTTTCTCTTTGTACAAAAATTACTGATATCTGACCACCGTTCAGCGAAGCAAATTAGAGCAGAGTCCTAAACCTTTTTTTTCAGCCACAATCACAAGCTCCACTAAACGAAGTCATCTTTATCATTCCTGTGAAAATAACGGGAATTTCCTCCGGTGCAAGACTTGATGGCACAGTCAAGGTTGAAGCTGTGTTCTTGGAGTATTCAGGGGCTGGGTTTCAGTTATCCCTTGATTAAGCAGTGAGCACAGCCAGTCAGGGGCTGCCCTGCCTGTCAAGTGTTGTGTTGGCTGCATCCTTCCCACCCCAGGAGCATTAGTGCTGAAAGCCTTTGCATCTAAAGCAGGCAGGATGCTCCATGTCCTGGGATTAAAAACTGGCTTGAAGGCAGGAGAGTGAAATTTTGGGAAAGACAGATGCACAGATGGTTCCACAGTGGGTTTATTTTTAGGGTCTCTGCACATCCTAAATACTCATGGAAACTGCTGCTTCGCCTCTTCACCTGAGTATTTCACTCCTGTCCTCGTGATAAAGATGTCACTTCCTTCCCAGCTTTTATTCTTCCCTTGCAACTGCCCCTTGCTTTTCCTGTGGGAATATTTACATTCCCTCAGGTAACTGCCACCAAGAAACTGATTTTTCCTGCCAGCCTCTCCAGCTGCTGTTCCCATCTGGAAGCATTAGGAATTCCAGAATATGTGCACTGATTGAGCATGGGGGAAAACCGTGGGGACCTCAGGGGAGGCTTCCATGTGGGTGAAAGCAAATAGGCCCTGACAGGCACAGAGGCTGGGAAATAACTTGCTGTTAGGTATTCTTCCCACTCTGTGCCATTTATGGGTTTGTCCACGTGCTTTGCCTGCCCTAGAAAAGACTAAAGAGGGGAAATAATTTTTTAGGTGTTGTCCATGATTCTCCTTCTGGCGTGTTCCAGTCACAGAATGGGAAGGGCTCTAGCAAAGTGCACTCCTGTTTCTCCTACCAACTGTTTTCACAGAGACTTTGGGACAGCAGTCCTAATTAAACATCATTATTAATGGAATACTACATGAATTAATAGAAGGTTTCTACGCTTCTTTAATAAAGTTTTCATTTGCAATTATTTCTATGCAGATGATTCAGCTAATTCAGCAAGCCTTCAACCACACTGGCACATTATTATGATTGTTAATGTTAATTGTTTGCCTCATGTTATGAATCAGAAAACAGTAGCTCTGTGCATCCCAGAGGAAAAATACCACTGTATAGATAGAGTGAGAAAAAACCCAATAAATCAACAGAAATCTACTTCGAGTTTTACCAGTGCTATTTATAGACGTCCATTTCTGAATCAGTGAGGCCACCTCTACAGAAAGAGTTGATGTGATTTTCTTTCTGCTTTTCCAGATCTCACAATTTCGCAAGTCAAAAGAATGGGGTTTCTATTTCTCTGCTTTCTCTGTCGAATCACACAATTAAGGTCATTTCGTGGAAATAATTAGCAGGATGTCCTCTCTCTACCAACAACCAGAAGCTCTTTCTGCCCACCCCTGACCCAGGCTGCAGTCAGCTGCTGGAGAATTTCACTTTTTTCCCCCTTTGCTGCTGTTTTCCTTGGTGGAAGCCCAGCTCTGACACCCTGCACACGAGGCAGTTCAGGATGTCGGTGGTAGGAGATCGAGTCAGGGAACAGCATGGTCTGTTCTCAGATCAGATAAAGGGGTTGTTGTGGGGAATTTCTCACAATACACCTGGCTCTTGATTTATTCATTAGGAAGGCCAAGGAGAAGCATGTTGGCTTTCACCTTAATTGCTTCTTCATGTCCAGCCTGCTGCAGAGCTGAGCCGAGTGCTCTGTGTGTGTGGTGAGAGGGAGGCTCATCCCAGATCCCAGATTATCTCATCTAGTTTGGCCAGCGCAGCCAGAGATGGGCTCTGGGACTCTGGATTCACTGGAATACACACATTTTCCTATAGACCCAGAGAATCACTGAGGCTGGAATAGACCTCTAAGATCATCAAGTCCAACCATTGCCCCAGCACTGCCAGGTCCACCACTAAACCCTGTCCCCAAGTGCCACATCTGATTGTTTTTTGAACATTTCCAGGGATGGTGACTCAATCACTGCCCTGGGCAGCCTGTCCAATGCCTGATCACCCCTGCAGTGAAGAAATTTTCCCTAATATCCAATTTAAACCTCTCCTGGTGCAACTTGAGGCCATTTCCTCTGGTTCTGTCCCTTGTTTCCTGGGAGCAGAGCCTGACCCCCACCTGGCTGCCCCCTCCTGTCAGGAGTTCTAGAGAGTGAGAAGGTCCCCCCTGAGCCTCCTTTTCTGCAGACTAAACACCCTCAGCTCCTCAGCTGCTCCTCATCAAACTTCTGCTCCCGACCCTCCCCCAGCTCTTTTACCCTTCTCTGCACAAGCTCCAGTACTGTTGGCCCCAAATTCCTGTAAATATAAAACAAGGCACTTCATAACTCGGTGTCCCATGAGAGTGTGCTGTCACTTGCTACACTCCTCTACCCAAAGCCTCACATCATCAGCCTTTGAAACAGGTTTGGTGTCACATAAACCAACCCGTGATGACAAAACCACAAAATTCTCCTGGTAGCACCGTGCTTGGAGGCAGGTATTGATGATCTGCTGCTCTTCCTGTTTCTTACTTCAGCATTCCCTCCAGCTGGAAGGATAGAGCAGAACAGTATTCATGCTCCTGATTCCTAAACCAATTGTCTGGGTCATGAGGACATGAAAACATGAGGGCATCTCTGTGCAAGCCCACAGCAGGACTCCCGTGCATCAGGCCCTCATCAGAAACTCCTGCCCTGTCAGGGGGAGGTTCTGGATACCATTCAGCAGGGAAAGCTCTGGTTCTTCAGAAATCATGAGGAACCAATGAACCCTTTCACTTCCAGAGCCAAGATGCCTCCAGTGGCAATATCTTCTCCCTCCACGTCAGAAACTGTCTGTCCTTCTGTTCTCTCCTCAAGGAAATCCTTTTCCTTCCACCCCCTCCTTCACTCAGGGTGCCACACAACCCCTGAATGTGCCTCTCTGACCTGCTTGCTCTATTTCAGGCAGGTATTTCCTGCCCAAAATCTGCTATCAGTCACAGCCAGAAATGAAATTTCTGCATGAACTGTGTGACTCCAGGACGCAGCACCAAGCACTCCTCCCAGCTTGCTCCCACAGCCCATGGGCGAGCAGTTTCCTGCTGTCCAGATCCAGGATTTTTCTGTTCCTTCACCTTGCAGCTCCCAAAGGACAGGAGGGGGTGCAGTTTTGAGGAAATGCCTCCACATCCAGCCCTTGGGAAGTGGGCAGACAAGCAGAGAAGAGGAACCCACACAGACAAAGGGGTTCTATTGTGAATAACGGGTTATGAGCTCTTCAATCCATCATGTTAGTGGAGTAATCCATGGTCTGACCCTGGTGAACATAAACCACAGAAGGAGTCCTGTGACTCCTGTGGGGAGTTGGGGCCACCAGCGAGGTCATTTAATGCATTTAAATGTGGTCTCTGAATCAGGAATATCTTCTGACTGCCAGAAGCAAGGAGGTAGGAGCAAGGAACAACTTGCAATCCAACTCTGCTGTTTCCAGTGCTCTTTCCCAAATTAAGTTTTACTGATCCCCAGAGGGACCGAGTCCCAGCCTAAATGGCACATTGGTCTGAGTGAACATGGAAGTTCTTATGTCTTTATGTTCTGGCCTCTTTAAGTCTGTGGTGACTGAATTGCTGCAGCTTCTCTATTCCATCTATCCTCAGACCCATGCACCAGGGAAGAGCTAGAGGAAAAGTCCAGCCAAAGCCCTGGCCAGTTTTCTTTGTCTGAAAAGGATTAGAGTAGGAAGGAAATACAGGAGATAATTAATTTCCCCTCAGTGGAAGCCCATAGCCTCCGTCTGTGATGCCTTGTGACGTGGCTGCCTTCAGGATCTCTGGGGTGGTGATTTGTGCTGCTGTTCTTGGAAGCTTGCACCATTCAGCACACATCAAGGCTTGTAAAACAAGTGGAAATGGCATAAACGATGTTACCTGACATGAAGAGGAATAGGTAACCTCCTATTGTCAGATCTTTTGGGCTAGGGGACTCTAAGTGGCTCTGTAAATCACAATCCCTTCCCAGCAGTGCTGTAATTGTGTCCAGAGCAGCAGTTCAGCACCCAGTCCCCTCAGCTCCCATTTCTCCTCTCTCACATGACTCTTTCCCCGTTGAGAGGCAGCTCTCTGCTCTCTGTGCTCTCTTTTTCTTCATGTTGCCACTGCCACAACCCCCAGATTGTGACATCCCCCTCCTGAGGTAAGAACAACCCTAAATTTCTTACCTTCAGGATTTTGAGGGAATTCATTCATGCCAGCCCCTGTGCCTCCAGTGAAGCTCAATTCACTAACTTGTAACACAGCTTAATGGGTTTTAAATTCCACCACCTGCCAGTTGCAGCGTGATGGGAATATTCTTTTTCACTGCTGCCTGTGAAGGCAGCTCTCTGCTCTCTGTGCTCTCATTTTCTTCATGTTGCCACTGCCACAACCCCCAGATTGTGACATCCCCCTCCTGAGGTAAGAACAACCCTAAATTCCTTACCTTCAGGATTTTGAGGGAATTCATTCATGCCAGCCCCTGTGCCTCCAGTGAAGCTCAATTCACTAACTTGTAACACAGCTTAATGGGTTTTAAATTCCACCACCTGCCAGTTGCAGCGTGATGGGAATATTCTTTTTCACTGCTGCCTGTGAGGGCAGTTATTGCTGCTCCTGGAGCACAGTCTTGGTTACTTTTCCACTCCACAGAGCAAAGCCAGCAATTAATCAAGGAGAAATGAACTGTGGGGCTCATTGTCATAGAAGACTGATATGACTGTTTTAAGTTTTCAAAATGGGACAGGTCATTTTCATGAATAACAGGAGTATTTACATTTAAATTAAGGCTTATAAATTTAAGCTACCTTCTATCTACAAAGAGCCAGGAAAAGACCTGTGGAGGACAAATGACTCCTATGAGTATTCTGACATTTTTTCCTCAGGCTTTGAGATGAATATGACAAGGTCAGCTTTGTCCTTTCCGCAGACATTAGCTGTGCTGCAGGTCTCTTGTTGTTCACCACTTTTGTTGCCCAGTTTGGGAAATGTCCTTTGTTCAGTGCCCACCTCAGACTCCAGCCTGGCTGCAGAGATGAATTCTGTGCACAGGGTGAGCTGCTGAGCCCAACAGAGCAGTCTCACGTGAATAAAGCCTGGAGTGAGGAGACCCTTACCCAGTACCCCTCCAGATGCTTTACACATACTGAATTACAATAACCCCACTCTCCAGCAGTGCCTGAAAATGAGAGCAGCTTCCTCAGGAGGCTGCCAAGAGAGTGTTCTCTTGTCTCATCGACTGCAGCCCTGCACTGCTGTGCCCTGCCGCCTCCACACACTCCATTATCTTGCTGATTCTCCCTCCCCACCACAAACCCCACACCAAGCTTCCCCTGCCCTTCACTGTGAATTGCATCCCTGCCACTGTGATTTCTGTGCTGGTGGTAGTTAGGAGACAGAACCACGGGCTCTGGGCTCTTTGTGAACAATAACAAACTTTCAGCCTCCAGTTGGGACTCTTATTAAAAAAAATGAAAGGGAAAAACAAAACAAAAAGAAAAGGCAAGAGGTTAAAACCATCGTGTGCCTGGGGTCACACCACTGTCTGAGCTATTTAAAAAGGTCTGTGGCACTTTCAGACATCTCTCAGATTATCTTTCATGGTTCTGTTATCCCCAAGACAGGAAGCTTTTTAGCAGGTGAAAGCATCTATTTACCAGCCAAGCTACACACACAGTGTCTCCAAAAGGGAGTGAGGCAGTGGTATTTACCAGCCAAGCTACACACAGTGTCTCCAAAAGGGAGTGAGGCAGTGGTATGAGGTTACTTGTACCCAAAATACGGATTTTGCTAAAGGCAGTGGGACAGGGGAGCCAACTCTCCCTGCTTCATGTCCAAAGCCAAAGCCTTCAGGCTTCATTTTGGTCAATTCCAGCCACAGGCCACATTTATACTTTACTTAATTTTACACCAGGAGTACAACTTCCCTCAACAAATGGGGCTTTTGGAAAAGAAGGAGTGTTTTGATAATTATCTGTATAGATCGGGAGTTTCCAACACAGACCCGACCCTCTTGCTCTGCGTCCTGCACAGACCACTAAAAGTCTGAAGGATGCAGAGTGCTGGGCAAAGAATACAAACCAATAGGAACCAAGAAGTAGTAAGGAGGGCAAAGACCTTACCAGCAAATAAAAACATTGAACCATAGAATTGTTAAGGTTGGAAAAGACCTTTTAGATCACCAAGTTCACTGAATTTGTCTTAAAACACAGAAGACAATGGGTTTTTGATGACTGGGATCCTCCTGGGGGGAAAGCTTTTGTTAATGAACCAAAAATCTACAACTCTTTATTGGATCCTGTTTGCCTGTGTGCCCAGTCCAATGTCCTGCTGTAAATCTTGTGGCAATAAGATTTCCCCTAGCTACATTTAGTGGTGTTCCAGCCTATGGGATGATTAAACTACAGCTAAATGGATGCCTGCAGCAAGGATTTCTTCTTTCTCCCCCCACTCTTTTATCTTATCTTTGCCAAGAAATACATTCAGGTGGCAAGCGTGCCTGATTTGTTTTGTTGTTAGAGCTCTCAAAAGCAATTAATTTCATCTCAATACCTCACAGTTTGACCTGAATTTCCTTAGTTTTAGTCCCCTGCCTCCTTCTCTCCCTAGGAGCAACATTTCAAACTCATCCCTTCATCTGCTAATCCTTGACCTGGAGGGAGGGAATAAAACATGGAGGTGAAGAGCAGCTGCAGGACATTTATGTGCAGGATGATCAACAGAGGACAGACCTTAGCAGGATGTTTCAAAGCCTGTCCAGAGCCAGGTGGGCTCCTGGGGCTCAGCATGGGCAGCTTGGTTGCCTCATTTCTTAGAAAGTCAAACCCAGCTGAACCTCAAAGCCAAAAAGCTGAACCTCAGCCTTTTGTTAAAAGTGAAATTCTCGAAGTGAGCCGTGTCTGACATGTCCAAGAGCAGCGTTTTGGGAGTTTGTAAGTTAAGTTTGTAGCTTAAATAAAAGAGAAAGGGTCTGAGCAGCTGGAGATTTGTTCTCCAGATTAACTCATCGTGAGTTACTGAGGCGTTCAGAACCAAATACCAGTTTCATACTGGTGGACTGAGTTGGTAAACTCAGAGGCTATTTTAACATTGGCTTAGCAGGGTTATACCTCAGAGCGTTCTCTCTGTAAGCATCTCAGATGTGGGAGGTCTTGTCTTTGGTTTTTTGCTGGATTGCTTGAAAGCTCTGAGAGATTTGTGAGGCTGAAGGACATAACAGAATTTCTTCTGGCCCTACAACTGACTAATTTAGTCCTAGGAAAAGTACAATGAGTGTTTTATGGTAGGAAAATAGTGTTTGTTGTTAAGAAGAGTGGCTTGTTTGCCTTGCAAAAGACCTGAGGCAACAAAAATTTGGTTACTGGATTGTGCCTCTCTTTTTGCTGTCCCTGGGGTGAGCTCAGTCAGTTCCAGCTGAGCAGCTTTGAGCCACTTTCTCTGTTTGTCCCACATCATCTGGCAGCTTCCTTGGCAAGCAGGGAGCCTGATATGGCCACTGCCAAATCCCAGGAAGCGCTATGGCTGTTTGAGCCTCTGTGGAAGTGATTTTCCTAAATGGAGTGGTTTGCATTTAGCCAAGAGATCATTTAATTGAGGACTCTGTAACTGCAGCGCTGCAGCTTGGCACCTGCCATCCTTTACCAGTTCACAGAGAATCAGAAGAGAAATGTTCTGGTCTTAAATGACTGAACCTGTCACGAGTTACTCTGTCTTGCTTCAGTGATGCTTTGGTTTCTGGCAGTAGCATCGTGCACTGGCTGCCACCTGGAGCCATTTCCAGCAGCAAATATATTTCAGATCTCCCCTCTTTTGCTTTATGGCACTGTGTCCCAGCTTGCTGTAGCTCATATTTTACATTGTGCTCATGATTTACATCGCATCTGAATGGGAGCTGGCGAGGGACTGAAAACTGACACAAATATTTCCTGATGAAGGAGGATGTGCAGCCCTACCTCGTTTAAGGTACAGCCAGCTAAGCCCAGGACTGAAAACCAGGAAGTCTGTGCTCTCCTGTGGCATTAATTCAAGCTCACACAGGTGAGCCTGTTCAAGAACTAACCAAATGTAAACTATTCGAGCTTTGCCACTCCAGCACAAATATTTGTCACAGAATCTTCTGTAAGCAACTCAGCAGCCTCTAGGGCAGCCTGGTTGTTCAGAGGCTTTTCTATCAATTCCAGTTATTCTAGAGATGGAGGGAAGGGGAGCAAAACTAATAACCAAGGATGAAATGACAGCTTGAATATTGGATTTTTTTTTCTCTAGTAGATCCTGTTTCACTTGTTTGAATTGATTTTTGTCAAAGGGAGCTCCCTGTGTTGTCCACACAAATTGTTGTACATGGCTTTGCAGAAACACAAGCCTCCTGTTTCATAGAGTAAGAGAGGGACTGCAGGGGGATAAGGCATGCAATGAACAGAATTAAGTAGATTGTTTTACAGAGTTATTAATGTGTGTGTGTGTGTATATATTCACTGTATATGTTAACTTAAATGTGTTTCCCTGCTCAGGAGTATCCGATGCCTGCGGAATATTATCCACTGGAACTTGATCACCACGTTCATCCTGAGGAATGTGATGTGGTTTCTGCTTCAAATGATAGATCACAACATCCACGAGAGCAATGAAGTGAGTGCTGGGAGGTGGCAGGGCCCTGCCCTGGAGTTTGGGGTGTGTGGGAGCCCAGAATACAGAGAACACTTCTCTGCCTGTTCTGAAGGGTTCTATCCCTCTGGACAACACCGTCTTTGACCTTCGTCCATGGCCTCTGGGAAGAATTATTGCCTGGCCTCTGGGAAGAATTAGAATCTGGTGTGAATTAGGTGGTAGAATACTATGTAAGATTGTCACAGGGTGAAAAATTTAGAGGTTTTGGGTTTATTAATATAGTAAATAGATAAAAGCAAAAAACTTCAAAATGGAGGATTGTTGTTGTTCTCCAGACCTTCTTCTTCTTCTTCTTCATCTACTCCATATTCTGCAGTAGAAGTGGTCTGGGATGATTGGATAAAGAATTCCACAGTTCCTGCCTGGGTGATTAGATAATTTATTAGACATTGGTAGAAAAGTGAAAATATCTTGCATTTTAAGTTTTCATTGTTTAATTTACCTTTAAAAGGGCTGCGCAATCTTGATAATTTGGCTTTTCCTGCATTATCTGCTTCATGCTATGTCTGGGTCACGTCAGTGGCCTGTACTTTCTAGATAAGATTTAATGAACAACTACAGAAGAAAGAGAAGGCTGAAAGTCCTGTTCAATTCTGACTCCTGGCACAGACTCTAAAAAGCCTCCCCCATCAGGGGAGACACAATTAAGGCACAGACCACGTCAGGGGTGCTGAGTTTGTTGGTATAAATATTGCAAGGGACACTTTTCCACATGCTCAGAGTGACTTCCATGCTTGACTTCATTTTAATGTCAGCTGGGCACTCATCATCCGTGATTAGCTCTTCAGACGTAAGGTTTGACATCTGAACTTCAGTCCCATGCTCTGGGAGAACAAATAGAGAAATCATTAGTGCCCAGATAAAGAAGATGTCCATGCATAAATCTCTATTATTATTCATCCAGATGCTCCTTTGGGAAAAGGGAAATTCTGTTAATTCAGTGTTCGCTCTGTCTGTGTTTCTGGCATTCTCACACTCCAGAAGATGGGGGTTTATGAGCTTCATGGTCAGTGGTTTCATGCTGTGTGACTTGCTCTCATGACAATGCTGCAAATCTTTATTGAGATTTTTAGTTATTTAGGAAAAATCTGTTGGAGACTGGCACTCAAATACCTTTTAAAATGTGACCACAAAGTGACAATGGAAATATAAACCTGCAAATATAAGGACAGGTCATCACATGCCCCAGTTTTCATTAACTCATCTTTTCTCTGCAGCCTTTTTGGGAAAGGTGCTTTATACAAGCTCGGTGATAACTTTGTTACATGATTGTGGGATAAGTCAGGCAAAATAACACCACCAAAATGAATGGGAACATCATTTATTCTAGATATTCATATGATCTCTTCTGTGCTGATCAGTGGAGATTAAATAGCACAGATACAGGGGCATCGATGTGGAAATATTTTGTGTGAAGTTTATAATGCTTACAGAAAATTCCAGAAGGAATTGGTTATCTGGAGCCTAATGGTGGGTACATGTGGGGATCAAGAATCCTCAGTCAAATAAACAGAATGGCTCAAACTAATGAGCTCTGCAAATCTGGTTTACTATTCAATGTTGCTAAATCCACAATTCCCAAAGGACTTGCTCAAAATTCATTTTATTCTGGTCTCCTATGGAAGTCATGCAGGGGGAGTTTTCACCACCGTTATTTGTATTTGTCTGTATCTACCAGAATCTTCCCAATCCATGGGCCAGTTCCTCTCAGTTCTGACACAGGAAAAAGTGACTTGGATATAATTGCTTTTTACAATTCCTGTAAAAACAGGGAAGGGAAGGGAAAGGGAAAGGGAAAGGAAAACTTAATTTGGTTTAAACTTCTGAAAACAAAATGTTTCGTCTTCTTCTGGGTTGTTTTGGGGTTTAATCCTATTTTAAGGGTGAAGCCAAACTAAATTTCAAATATTAATGAAATAATACAGTAGTGAAAGCTTTAACACATCAAAGGATTTCTTCTTTTTATTTCCATTCCATAAACAGAAGCAATCACAACTTGTGGATGGGCTGTCGTTTTGTAATTGTGCTTCTTGCCCAATAAATTCCTAATCCTCAGAATTTTACTGGGTTTCATGGTGCATCTGCTGCTCTGTTGGCTGCCTGGAGACCAGCAATATCTCCTGCATGTGAAGGCTAAGATAAAATTAACTGAGGGTCAAAAGTTTCAAATAATTATGCAGCGTTAATTAAAAGGCTGGAGAATGGTGAGACCAAAATGACCAAAATCAGTGACAGCAGAGAACCCAGGTAATTAGAGTTGTGCTTCAAGAAATACATTCCATGTATGGTAAGAAAGAAGTTTTCCCAGACTTAGGTGAGCAGCACTGTGGAAATTACCACCAGTTCCTTGTGATTTATGGCTGGGATGTTCCCATCTGGAGCTAATCGTGCTTCCCACAGCTGTGCTCTCACTGCACAGCCATTCTGAGGAGAGGCCTTTACTGGTAGACCAAAAATTCGTGTTGAGGTTGTGGCAAAATTCAGAGGTGACCCGTGGCATGGTGTGACTTACAGAGTGTAGTACTGACAGCAGGAACAGAGGGTATGAAGTGGCTGATAAAAACTTGCCTTTAAAGTATTTTTTTTCTAAATATCAGTGGTGCTCCTTCCTTTCAGTGGAAAGGAAGCAAGATTGTGGCACTAACAGAGATCACCTGTGGTCAAATGAGCTGCAGCTCTTGGAGGCTTGTTCTGGAACCTGAATTTTCCAGACGTGTTTAGATACAGCAGACCCTGGTCGAAGCCAGCCTCAGCAGAAGGTCTCAGATGGAGCTGTGAGTTCCTGTCAGCACCTAAAATACTGTGATTCCAAGCCACAGGATAAATCTGCATCCCATGAATAAATTCTACCAATGATTTTTTTAAGGGGATAACAACATATAGAATCTCTTAAATGTTCTCACCATGACTTTGAAATATTCTTTTCTGTTCCCTTTCCAGCCCTGGTGTCGATGTATTACCACTGTCTACAATTACTTTGTGGTGACCAACTTCTTCTGGATGTTTGTGGAAGGCTGCTACTTACACACTGCTATAGTGATGACCTACTCCACAGATAAGCTGAGGAAATGGGTCTTCCTCTTCATAGGATGGTGTAAGTGCCTTTTGTGGTTAAAATGGTGCTCTGTGGTACCTGGCATTAAAGTGTTAAAGACAAGAGAGGCAAGAATAAATATTACAAATCCCACGGAGGTGAAATCTGGATCTCTCAGTCTGAACAGACACTTCTAAGTGAGGAGCTGACTTGAAAAAAAGCCTAATTATCTGCCAGTCCAGCCCTACAGCTGTCATTTGGACTGCTGAGGGATTTGTTCCTAGAAAACAGCCTTTGGCAAAGAGTCACACGTCATCTTTGTACTGTCCTTGGGACTACTCAGAGACTCAGCTGTGGTAAAGCTGCCTTTGGGATGCTGTGGTCACGTATGGCCTCTGAGGTCAAAAAGGGATGTGGAAAACTGGAGATTCTCCAGGTGAAAATGTGATCAGGGATCTGAAGGGCATGAGCTGTGATGTGAGGCTGAAGGAGCTGAGTTTTAATCTGGCAAAGAGGAAGATGAGGAGGGATCTGTTTGGTACCAGGAGTGATTTGAAAGATAATTAAAAAGATGATGGAGCCAAATTCTTCTTGGTAGTAGCAGATGTTATAAGGAGGGACAAATCCATAAACTGCAGACTGGGAGGTTCCAGTTGGACATAAAGGAAACAGAAAATGTACCAGGAGATGGTGCAGCACTGGAATATGTGACTTACAAGCTGTGAAACCTCTGACCTTGGGGATATTGAAAATACTGCCAGGCTAAGCCCTGGCTGAGGTGGGTGAGTGTTGATAGTTCTGCTCAGAGCAGGAAATTGGAGCAAGCAGCTTCAGAGGTCCTTCCCAACCAGTATGTCCATGTTTTGAACTTGGCCAGGAGACGTTTGGCAGGACAGGCCCCATGCAGGCAGCTTGTTCACGTGAAAGGAAATCTGAGGTCCAACTGAACCAGTGAATCTGGCAGTTCTTTTCTGTTGAAGGAAGAAAGGTGGGAAAAAGTCACCAATATTTTCTTTTGTGAAAGCAGAATGACATTTTGTTCAGAAGTGCCTCTCCCTCTCTGCAGAAGTAATTGGATTGCAGTTCTGAAGGCAGAAACAGCCTTTGAAACAAAATACGTCATTCAATCCAAAATCAAATGGGAGGAAAGAGGAGTTGTAGTCGAAAGAAAATGTTTATTTGGGGAGTTGATTCAATTTTTTCCCCAACAGTTTCCAATTCTCTCAGCAAACTGGAAAATCAGCTGCTTACACAGCTCTCACAGGTTGGTTTGATCCCTGGTGTTTTCCCTCCCTACCTCTGTCAGAACCCTCTGGGTCTCTCTTTACTAATGCAGGAGTGGTGTGAGCTACACATACCTTTCCACCCACCTTTTGGGTGCATTCTGGCTTTGCTCTGCCTCCCCATACACATTTTTTTACCAGTCTCATTCTCAAATCCCTGTTCTTCACAAGGAAAAGTAAAATAATTTCCTTCAGGAGAGAGGACGTGGCTCCATTTTCTCTGTCCATTCCTCACAAGAACATGGGAACATGAGTGCACCAGACCCTTTGAGACTGTGGTGAACAGAATGAAAGACAGCACAATCATTTGGAGGGCCACCCAGCCCCTTCAATCACTCGAGGAATCACCAGGGATGTTGGGGCAGGAGATCAGAGCACTCCTTGCTGAGGTTAAAGATGACCCCTCAGCAGCTCAGGCCCATCCCTTCTGTGTCGTGGTTCTCTTTCCATCTCTTTAAAGCCTCCATTTCCCACGAGAGATGCAGCAAATGCGAGGTTAAAAGGCTGTGTTAGAAACAAATCCACCTCTGCTCCTCCATGAGGGTTTAAGTCACGTTGCTCACACAGGGGTAGAAGCAGATACTCGTGTGTCACTGGATCTGGGCCCTGTCCATGCACTCACCTCAGCGATTTCAGAGGGACATGAACCTGGAGTTTGGAATGAGGGATGGAGCTGGCGAGGCTGGACTTGTTTGGGTTTTCCTGAGGTGAGGAGTTAAAGGGGGAATGGAGAGGGAAAACTCTCCCCTTCTAATTTTGACATCAGTCTAGTCCTTGCTTGAATGTGAGTCAAAAGGCCAGTTCCATTTACTCTTCCTCCCTTCCAGATTCCTCCTCCAGCAAATCCCCTTCAAACCAGCTGGTTTGGAAGGCCTAACACAAACGCTTCTTAGGGAGTGCAGTGATGTCTGTAAAGTTAAAAGTAGCTGGATCCTTCAGAAGGAGAAAAAAAACAAGAATTCTGATGCTGCAAGATATCAAACTATTCTTTCTCACAACCCTGTTTCATAGGGAACACTGAACTCAAAAAACTTGTTGAAAGTTTTGCAAATGTGCTTCATCCAAAGATCCCATTAAGTTTACAAGCTTTTTGGAGCCAGGGAAATAAAAACCTAAACACCCACTCCCAAGTACTGTCTTTTAAGATTTTGCTGTGTCAGCTGCAGGAAAATGATAAGGGACCAAAACTGCCTTTAAGTCAGCCAAAATTGTTCTGGTCACTTCTATGGAAATACAGGTATTCGTGTCTGTGTTTGTTAATATTTTTATTCCCTTCCCTTATTGGTATTGAAGTTTTGTCAAGATTATCTTTTTTTTTTTAAATTTTTGAACTAAAAATCTTAGCAGTTGTGATGTCTCAAGCAGACCAAGATAGGACCACTTGTATTTAGAGTCTCCCAGTTCATTAACTCAGACTCTCCTTGCACAAACCTGAATTTACTTTGGTGCCATGGATACATCCATCCATCCATCCATCCATGATTAACTCCTGAGTTTTTTTGCTCCTGCAGGTATTCCCTGTCCAATCATCATTGCCTGGGCCATTGGCAAGCTGTATTATGAAAACGAACAGTAAGTGACGTTATTGTTTGTGTTTGTGTGGCTCTCTAAACAAATCAGGACATGAATACACATCCAAACCATATCCCAGGGCACATATTCCTGCTTCCACTGGCTGTGCATTTCCTTCTTCCTCAGTGTGAGGAGCTCAGCCATGCCCATTCCCTGCCTGTCCTGCCTGGTTTCTTACACATGGGATTGGAGAGCTCTTGTTCTCTAAGAAAAATGTCCTTAAAGAGCTGCCAGGTCTGATCAGTTCCTCTGTCCCTAAGGACAGGTTCCCAGGGGGATTTCATCCACTAATTATTTAAACAGCTGCAAGCTCCTCTTCTAAAATCCAGGGTCCTGACGTTGCTCCTTGCCAGGGCTGTTGTCCATTTGTCCTGAGCACTGGGGGAATCATGTGCCGCTCCCAGGAGGTCAGACCCAGCCAACTGGACATGGACAGCAAACGTGGATTTGCCTGCAGCTTCCAACACTGTTTGGGACAGCCCAAAATTCAGGAAAAAATGGGAAACTCCTCTTTCTCCGTCTGAGTATCCATTTAAGTTGTTTGGGTTCAGGTTGTGTAGCTCATCGTAGTTTAAAAGCTCAAAATGGCACACAGAAAGAATGTTAAGGAAATGCTTCAACCAACTTCTTCACTTTTTAGTCTTTGTACTTCATAGAGATAATTTTTTGCACTGTGAGGCAACTATAATTGGTACTGTGGCAAATATCCTGTCTGGTGTTTACCAGTTCTTTAGCAAAATATGGCAACTCCAAGAAAAAAAAAGTACTGTCAAATCTCAATTTTAAAAAACCCACACAAACTATTAAGAATTATTGCAGTAATTTCATTGATGGGCATTTGTTAAGGGGAAGAACATTAGTGAGATCTAATGAACAATAGTGATAAAACCAGTGGTGGGTTTGGTTATATAAAGAGCTATTGGAGAACCCTGTAGAATATTAAGTAGTGCTATTCAACAGAAATGTGTTCTACATATCTGAATCTTATCACAACTGTCTTCCTAAATTGTCCTCTTCAATATTCAGGGAGTGTTTGTTTATCCTTCCAGAGGTAAAAAAAAGAATAAAAAGTGGTTAAACGGCTCTTATTTCACACAGATGCACCAAATAATTGTCAGTGATTTTTCTCTTTTTGCTTTTAAAGAAATTATTTTATTGCAGAAACAATGGTGTGTGCTGGATTTAAAGTAAGACTTCAGATGATTGGCAGAACAGTTTGCAATACCTCAGCTAAAGGTCCCAGTTAGAACAGTTAAGACTCTAAATATGAAATATTGCTAATCAAATGCAGACATTTATAATGTCTCTGGCAAATAGCTGTCTCCTCTCGGCGTTACTCACCAGATTTCATCAGAAATATTTAGATTATAATGTAGCAGAGCTGGTTTACAGCCCATTGGGAGCAACACAGACCTAAAAATGCTGATTTTTGTTTTTTCTCCACCACCTACAAAAAGAACCTGGAGTACCAACTCCCCTGGAGAGTCCTATGTTGCAGAGTCTGCCTTTGGCCACAACCTTGTTTCCTCAGAGTGCGTGGAAGTAAATCCACATTAATTCTTCACTCAGCACAGCCTTGGTCTAATACTGGACTTCAGATAATAAATTTCATCATTTTGGTCTTCCAGCTAAGTAACATTTAAATTCCAGAGAGCAGTTAGCAGCCTTTGCCCTGGAACCTCGTTTGTGCTCTACCAGCTCTGTTCCAAATTCTTTGCTGACTTTTTCTAGCCCACTAAGTTCTGCCACATGCCTCAGTCTGCTTCTTATTAGTCCCTCTGCTAGATCAGCCAGCTTCCCAGGAACTCTGTGCTTCTCTTAGTTCTCTGAGTTTCAGGCAATAAAAAATAGTTCTCCCAAAATACCCTTCAAAATCTTCTCTCAAATGTAGGTCTTGTGAGTTCTGGAGAATTTTGTTTCCTGCCCTGGCATATCTTGTAATTATTTTTTCTTCATATCTTTCCAGCTACATAAAAAAAAATAAAATTCAAAAACCCAGTTTCATTCATTTAAGGCTGCCCTGGGGATTCTTCTTGGATGATAACTTGGCTGGAGGAAGTACCTTATTCCAAGTCTTGCTCTCATGCCCAAATTTTGAAAGATGAGTTGCAAAATTACCAATTCACACTTACTTTCGCCAGGGCACCAGGGAATAGCAGACATCTTTCAGATTTCTGAAACATTCAAAGCTCCCTCATTCGTTTGGAACTCAAAGGATGTAGGAATTGAGCCAAGAAAAGGCAAATAATTGTCAGGTACTGAGCTGTGTTCCTGATTCCAGCTGCATACCTCAACTCTCCTGTCCACTCAGAGCATCTTGCAATGGGCAACCAGCTCCTCCTGTTTCAGCAAACAACACATTTTGGAGGGAGGCTTTGAGGGCGTGGTGTGGTCCATAAGGGTCCCATCTGAACCAGAGCTTTCCTAATCCCAGTTCATTTCCCCTGGACCCGTGAGGTCGTGTCTTACAGACTGCAACCTCTTGGAGGCAACACCTATTACATCTTGTTGCTTGTAAAAGTGCAAATCTGGCTCCATGGTCTCCTTAGCTCAGAATTCCCCTTGTTTCCATGTCTCCAGTGGCACTAAATTATCTGTTCCACAAAGCAAACATGGGGAAGGCATAACTTCTGCTGTATAGACTTGTTGTGTGGTATCCATGACAGGGAAGAAAACTCTCAGACCCTTGGACTCCAAAATCTACTTCCTGAGGGATCTGGAGCTCCAATGATCTAAGCCTTCAGGAATTATGAACGCAAATCTGTCTTTGCTTGGTGGAATCCTGGATCCAGACCCCGTGGCTGTATCTGTAATGCTAAATGAGTTGGGCCTGGATTAATTCCTGGGGCTCAGCTTCCAAATAGCATGGAATCATTCACACCCGTATTATTAAACCTTCTTGGCCTCCAAAATCAGGGGAGCTGCAGTTTGTGGACTATTGGGAATGTCCTCTGGCTGCTGATAGCTTCAGATATGTTCCCCAGGAATAGTTTTGGACTTGATTAGTTTTTGGCCTGGTCCAAAACTACCCCAAGGAAAATGGAACGGTGCGAGTTCAGACCTGAGCCGTCTCTCATTCATTTACCAGCATGACAGATTTATTATTCCCAGTGAAGAGGATGAAGCGAGTGTCAGTGTGGGTTGCTGTGAAATCACAGGGGTATTTTGTTGTATAACACAGCAGGGAGAAAACACTTGGAATTAGTGGAAGAGGAAGTCAAGCCAGCGCTCGGTCGCGTGCGACACCTCCAGGCTCTCTGCTGCTCTGAAGCCACTCAGTTTATCTGTGATTTCACTTCACCTGAGTCCATTTCCCTGTCCATTTTGGGTTGTGCCAGACAGTTTGGAAGGTGATGTTGGAGCAGAAATTTGGTACCATCAAAGGATGGCTCTGTTCTGCCTGCTGGCTTTGGTGGCCATGGAATCATTAAGGTTGGACAAGGCCTCTCAGCTCACGGAGCCCAGCCACTCACCCAACTATGCCAGGTCCTCCACTAACCCATGGGCCCAAGTGCCACATCTACATGGTTTTTGAGCACTTCCAGGGATGGTCACTCGACCACTGGAGTCTCCAGTGGTCCCCAGATTCATTCAAAGCCAATGGGTTGACTCCTTATTCTTTCAGTATTTTATTTAGACAGCATTTCCATGCAACTTGAGATGTTTAAGTTACAGCCCTTACTTTGTGCAATGTGTCTTTGTGCACTGCAATGGATAACAGGGGTTTTTTTCTCTTACACAGAATATTTCTTTGATCCCTTTCTCAGACATCTCCTGCATCCTCCTTACAGCAGGTTCTCACATTTCTTGGAAGTATTTACGTAGGCAATAGCCAAAAACATAGAGGGAACATGAATGTTCTAATTGGAGGGGAAAATGGGGCTCAGATCTGTGTCCAACAGCAGGTGATTTGCAGCAGAAAACTCAATTACTTGCTGATAATTTATATATGATTAAACAATACAGTGAAAAAAGAAACGCCTCTCTATATCCAACATATTACAGTCTAAAATAAGTGAATTTACCTTTACAAATTGTTTTCTTACTTGTTTTGTTTTTTACAGGTGCTGGTTTGGAAAAGAGCCAGGGAAATATATTGACTACATATACCAAGGGCCAGTGATTCTTGTTCTCCTGGTAAGTGTTTATGTGGGTGGGAGGACACTGCCATCTCCCACTGAGAGGAGATTTGATCTATGATGTTCCACATCTGCTTTTATGGAAAATAAGATGCAAACAAGGCCAAACATCTTCAGGTGTTCTCTGAAGTGGCCACAGTAGATAACACTGCAAGAATTGAAATTAGTTGGTTTTGGCTGTTTCTTTGGTTTTGGGCCATTCTTTCCTCCTCCTGCTGCAGTGCTGTTTGTCTTTGTACAAGGTTTTGAGATGAGGGAAGGAAAAATGTTCAAAACCAGGAGATGCAGTGCAATATCTGCTCACCCACTTGGGACTCTGGACAGCTACAGCAATTCTGTCACTCACATTATTTAGAAAAGTGTAATAATCATGGTCAGGAATTGCATCTTGCACAGTCATGTCCATTTTCTGCATCACCATCACTGCTGTGTGTTTGTTTCTAGATTTCCTTTTGTGAAGTTTCCTTCCCAGTGCTGCCCACAGTTACCAGGCTGTTTATCTGTTTACCCAACAGTCCGTCTCCTGTGCCAACCAAGAGTAGGCAGAGGGAGAAGGAAGCTCATTCATAACCCATTTCGAGCCTTCAGCTGAAGCACACTGGTGCTTTCCCAGAAAAAAACCAAAACTGGCTGTGGATGGAAAGCATTAGTTAGCTATTAGTAAGGACAAAGCTGAAAAAAATTTTTCTTCTCCTCCAGGCAGATGAACCAACAGAGAATTCCCCAGGCTCAGTGGGTTCCCCTCTTTTAGGGAGCCGAGGTTTGCTCTTCCTTTTGTCACTCCAGCCCCCATGGGGAAGGTGCAGATGCTCCAGAACAGGCACCACTGGCAGCTTTCTCAAGGCTAAGGAGCCTCATGTTCTCACCTTGTCAGTGCCTGTTCATGGGATTCAGTGTGACTAAAGTTCCTGTGTTGCCCAGGAACACAGCTTGCCCAGCAGCTGATGTGAGTGTGTGCCCTGAGAGCAGGAGAGTTCATTTCTGTGTTAATTGTTAAGATACAGCAAAAAAATCACCTGAAAAGAGGAAAAGACCCCCATAATAGTAGTATATTTTTGTGTAAGAATTCTTTTCTTTATCTTCTAAGGAGAGGAATAGCAACGGGTGTGATACACACAATATAATTTGTGTTGCTGAGGGAGCCGTCACAAAACCAGAAACAACCTCACAGTAAATTGACCTGACTGATACAGAGACTCCCTCACAAATAAATCCTATTTAGACAACACAAGGTGGGAGATTTGTGATACTCGGAGCACTTGGATTTCACATCATTGGCTGGAAATCTGTGGCTGTGAATTTACCATAAGCCTTTAGTCCACAGGACCTATAAAATCCTTGGGTAGCATCTCTGACAGATACCATAGTAATGAAAATAGCTTTTTCTCCCCAGAACAGCACTTTAAATATTTAAAGACCACAAAGAGCCACAGAAGATGGAGGTGTAGTTGGGGGCTGCCTCTTTCTATACAGGTCATTACATCTGCCTCTTACTTGGGGCAGCCTTGAGACCCCTCTAAACTGGGCCAGTGACTGAAGAGCCCAGACCTGAGACTGGGAGTTGAACCTTCCTACCTTGGCCTGCCTGCACGTGAGCTCTGATTAAAACACTAATGAGGTAACAGCAGTAATTGCACTGTGCAGTGGAAAGCAGCTGATAACATCTAGAGAAGTGACATAAGGGTGAGCTCTTCCTCCCCTCACTTTAGGGTTATTCCCCTCAGAAAGCACTGCTGGGGGAGGAAAATACCTCTCTGCAAACAATCTAAACAGAAAATCTGAAAGTTCCTGTTACAGCACACTCCTGATTCCTAAAATCTGCTCCCCCACTTAGTTTTTTTAATTTGCACTGTCATTTCACCTTTGGAGTGTTTCTAATTAAAACACACAACTCCACGGTGTCTTAAAGCCACTTGACTTGCTCATGTTTTGATCCTTATGTGAATAAATTCAAACTGCATGTGATGACTGAAGCATCACTTGCTGTTATTGGAGTCACTGACCCTTTCAAGGGTGCTGTGAAAAGCGCTGGGCTAAGAGCCCTGCCATTTGACATCTGCCGTGCGCTCAGGGCAGCACAGCCAAGCTCAGATGTGATTATGTCTCTCCCTTAGCACAGATGGGGACAAAGTGCCACCTTCCTCTCCTCTCAAGTGAGCAGTGGTCACCACAAGTGGAAAACACAGAGATTTCAAAAATAGGACGACTCTGTGACCTCTTTCAGTCACAGCTCATGAGTGGGGTTTGAACTAATGAGGAATTGAAGTGGAGCTGCAACTGTGTTTTGTGAAAGAATGTACAGGACAGGACAAAGTCCTGATGGGACAGGGAGGAATGGCTTTGAGATGATGGAGGGTAGATTAAGATGGGATATTAGGAAGGAAGAAATTCTTCTCTGTGAGGGTAGTGAGGCCCTGGCACAGGTTGCCCAGAGAGCTGTGGATCCCTGGAAGTGTCCAAGGCCAGGTTGGACAGGGCTTGGAGCAACCTGGGCTAGTGGAAGGTGTCCCTGCACCTGGCAGGGGGGGGGAACTGGATGATCTTTTAGGTCCCTTCCAACCCAAACCATTCTGTGACAATTCTGTGAGACAGCTATCCCAGGACTCGGCTGGAAAAATAAAGTTACATGAATGTTACAAGAAGAAATTAATGTTATTTCCGAAAGGGCACTAACACTAAAAGCTGAAAGTCTAAATACTCCATGAAATTACAGCTCCTGTACCCCTGGGAACACTCAGCCTGGGGTGGTTAAAATTGGGTTCACCCACCTGAGTGAAGAGCCAAGAGCTCAGTGTCCAGCTCAGGTGAGCTTTGGCTACCTCTTGGACACATCTTTGTGCATTCCAGGAGCATCATTACACCAACCAGTGGCAGTATGATTAGAGTACTAAACATTTTTAGAGGGATAAAAAGTTGCTTCTAAAGATGCAATTCTGTTTAAATATTACTTTTTAAGGATTTTTTTTTCTGTCCAAAATTACTTCCACTGGTTTCGATTTCTCATTTTCTTACATTGAGCTGCTGCAGCACAGGACGGTGTAACACAAGGAGCCGGCCATGCTGAAGCTTTAAGCCTCACTGGGAAGTAAAGATTGGCCTAAAAAAGGCCTTTGATTATGGCAGCAGCCCTCAAGTCCATCTTTAGATCACAATATTGTGTTGTATGTCAGGGACAAAAACTTTGAACGATGCAGTTGAGTTGTTTGATTGATTTTCTACTTGTCTGAAGAAGGAGCTTGGAGATTGACTTGGGCTGAAAACAGGGA
Source organism: Corvus brachyrhynchos (assembly GCF_000691975.1). Lineage (NCBI taxonomy): Eukaryota > Metazoa > Chordata > Aves > Passeriformes > Corvidae > Corvus > Corvus brachyrhynchos. Next base: position 2,889,253 of record NW_008246064.1, read on the forward strand.
AACAATTGCAGAGACAATTCCAGAAAAGAAGGAAATGGAATATAAGTGCTGATTCTGTATATTGGGCAAGAAACCTGTATTTTTAATGACAAAAAATCTAAGGGAGAAAATGTAGGTTATCATCCTTTTTTTTGTTTCATTCCTGAATGGATTTTGGCTTGAGCACATCCCTCAAGAGATATAATAATTTAGCACATTGGATGCTTTGAAATTTAATTTCTGGTAGCACAAGAAAAACACACTCTATTAGGTATTTTCTCTTCAAATTAATGCATTGGGGTTTTTTAATTCTGATCTGTTTCCTCAGAGTCACGGAACCGAGTTTTAATCACACACCCCTCTCTGAAGCTAAACAAGGGGCAAAGGGTTCGAAAAAAACAACAGGGAAGTGAATTTCATCCTGATTTTATTAAAGAAAATACATTTATTGTGTTCAATTTTAAATGTAAACTTGCCAAAGAATTGGTGAACCACGAAAACACAGCAGGGTCAGAGGACAGACCTCAAGAGAAGAAGCACCAGAGGCAGTTACCTGAGGCTGCTTTTTCCCTCAGTAACTTCTGCTGTGAATTGACCCCAGCTATGAACTGCTCTGCAATATTTCTCAGAGCTAAAATTGTATAAATCTGTAATTTTTCAAATAAGCAGATCAATGTTTTTCCCCCCAAACCTTTCATTCAGCTTTAATAGATTTTTTTCCCTCTCTTGTGCTTGAGAACTGAACAGTTTTGCAGCCTCTGCGTTTTTATGTGTCTGTTTGAAAATAATTCACCACAACCAATTAGCTGCTGGAGTGAGTGGGTGTATGAGGTGGGGGAGGATCTGGAGTTCATTTCTGCCTCTGCCTTCATCAGCTGTTTAATTTTGAATAAGCTATATTGCTGCTCAAAGCTCAGCTTCCCCAGCTATAAAGCAACTTGAATGATTATTTTAAAATTATCTTCCTTTGCTTTGAGATTCCTGGAAGACAAGTAGAGGAGTTAAGTGTCCTTATTTCAGTGTGGAATTGTGCTCAGGAGAGAAAACCACAGATACCCAAAAGGTCTTTATGATGTGCTGGTCATTAAAGATGTCGCATTTTTGTGGTGGCAAGATCAAATCAATCAAGGTGTGACCACACAAATGGATTTTTACAGCAGCACCCTGTTACCTGGTTTATTTTCTTTTACTTTCTCAGTAATTCCAGACATTTTTTTGTTTCCTTTATTCCACTGGCAACTGAGATGAGGCTTTCAGGGAGCCAGTGAGTGTAATTGCAGCATTTCTATTGTGAATGAACACTCCCGGAGCTCGTAACTCTCTGTGTAAAGCTGAGATTGTTTGTCTCCCCCGTGGTGTTACCTTTACATCATGTGATTTCCTGTGCCACATTATTGCCTGATCACTCAGTCCCTGGACAGCTCTTTGCAATCAGTCTTGATTTTTGCTGTTCTGAGCAGTTTGATGCCACTAAAAACCGGTCAGCCTGTTCTTCAATCCCTTTTACAGATCACTGAGATCTGTGTGAAACAGCACAGATCTGCTGGTAGCCTCTTTGCATTGAGAAATCAGAATAATATATGTATATATATACACATATACATATGTATTCCTACCCTTTTTTCCTCATATGCATAGTGCTCTTCCCTCCAAACCCCCAACAGCCAAATTTCTGTGGGAACCTTTGGAGTTTGGAATTTGAGCTCCTTTCAAAGGATTGTCCACTGGATCCCCCTTGTCCTCATATTGACTCTTTCAGAGGACTTCACTAACCACGTCATTCTTCCCCTTCACACCTTGTTTCTCTTCTCTACAAAGAATCTGCCCAGCCCAGCTTCAGGTTATGGGATATACCAGTATCTCAACGTAGCAGCCACTGGCTGATGCTCTGGAAGGCCATGACAGGAAGTAATTTTCAGTTAAAAAGCTGAGTTTATTCAGTTTTTCAAAAACCAAGGCTGTGGAAAGACAGGGTTTTTAAGTGTGTCACATCAGAGGGTGGAGGTGCTTAAGCTTATTAACAAAATCAGCTGATTTATTGACAGAAAGGAAGCTTTCATAAGTGAGAGTTATCCTTCCATATCCCAGGCTGCTCCAAGCCCCATCCAGCCTGGCCTTGGACACTTCCAGGGATCCAGGGGCAGCCACAGCTTCTCTGGGCACCCTGTGCCAGGGCCTCCCCACCCTCACAGGGAACAATTTCTTCCTAATACCCAATCTAAACCTACTCTATTCCAGTTTGAAGCCATTTCCCTCTTGTCCTGTCACTGTCTTCACTTCTTGCTCCATTTAAAACACCACAGTCCACATTGCTGAAGTTCCTTTCTTCTGATCTTCCAAAGAAACAAAAGTTTGCTCCCTTGCCGTTTTATGTATAGCAGCATCTCACCTGGGTATGTGGCTATAAGCATTTCATTTATGGGGTTTTTTTTGTTGAAAAGCATTCCCTGGTCCTGTGCAAGCATCCTCCTTGCTGATGCAATTGCTTCTCTGAATATTTTCTTCGTTTCTGCTGACTCTCTTCATGCTTCTGCTTCCACTTCTGCATTGTTGTGTTCAGAGACTGAGATTTTATTATTATTATTTGTATTTTTTTTCCTTTCCCCTTCTCCTTCCTATCTGAATGGCTCATGTTTTTCCTCAAACACTGATTAAATTAGTTTTCCTATTGATTTTTTTAAATTTTCTTTTTGCTCTAAAAATGAGCAGTTCCTCCACTGCTGCAGGTTTGCAGTTCATGACCTGTTGACATCCCCGAGTTCTTCTTGTAAGACTTCTATCACAACTTTTGCTGGTTTGCACGCAGGCTGTGCTGGCTGCACAGAGCACAAAGATAATGTGCTGGTTTGATTACAGTCCATCCAGAATTTATCTCAAATTTTTCCACCATTGCTGTTACTGACTTCCTGCTGTTTACATTCTGTAGTTGTGGAGTCAATAGGTGCCCAGCAAGGTGTCCAATACCATGTACATTCTACAGATTTTCTGAAATTTCTACTTCTGTTTGTGAAATAGTCATTCTTCTTAATCCCATCTCGTTATTTTTGATTGTATGTGAAAGTATTTTCCAGCCCTTTGCCCAAAGGACTCATTGTGGTGCCTGTGACCTTTGAAAAGGAAACTTTTGTGATAAAAGGCCCCGTCTGAGGATCAGGTCAGGCCAGCATGGTAGCACAATTAAAACAAAGCATTAATTAACTGGCAGAGTGCTCATCTGAGGTCAGGATGGCAGCATCCAGAGCTCCCACTAAAATGACTTCTCTGATCCCAGTTTGGGTTACTTAACCCTGAGGTGATTTTACCACTTTGCATAAAAATACAAATTCTAAATAGAACTATTTTTACCGTTCCTGGGAGTGAAGAGGAACAAACATTCTGGGAAGCACAGGAGCACAAGCTTTCTGTGAGGCATGAAATAAAAGCTTAGCAGAAAATGAGCAAAATAAAAGCCAGTTGTCCATTGAATTCCTAAAAGAGAAAGAGCAGAGCTTAATGACCTCCCTTTTGAACTCCTGGGCTTGGGGAAAACTGCAGAGAAGCCTTCAGAGTCAGCATTGCCTCTTTTGTGCACTTTGGCTATTTCATCTTGCTAAGGGAGATAAATTTCCTCTCAAATGGAGTTTGGTTTTTATGAGAGAAAAATTTTATCACCAAAATCATTTACTGAAAAGTTTCTTTTGGTTCAGAAGAGTTTCTGGGCTTGTGTGTTCAGGTTATAATAGAACGGTGCCAAAACAGATGGCTCAAATACTTTTTGGATCACTGGCTTGTAACTCCATTTTGGGGGTCTGAATTTTCATCCCCATTTAGAAATGAAAAGACTAAACTTCTGGCAAGATAGGAGAACTTTTTCTCTCCCATCTGTAGTTGGAGAGCGTCTTACTCCAGCAATAAGGACATTCTTAGCATGGCATAAATAAAGGAAAAGAAGAAATAAGCCATTTTATTCTGTCTTCAAGACTTTGCCTTTGGATTCATTTCATCTACCAGTAAATGTCAAGGTAAAATTCCTTAATTATGTTTTCCATTAGGAAGCAGAAAACAGGGATAAACAGAAGTGAATGAAAATCTAAAATGAGCCTAAAGAGAAATAAAAAGGATGCACTGCCTGTCATCATTACCTCTCTTAAATGACCTTTCCTCGGTCTCCATTTATGGACCTGATGTGTGGGTTTTGATAGAGCTGCCCAGCTCTGAGGAATTAATCTGTTGACATAGAGCTCCAGTAATGACAAAGAAGTCCTTGACAAATAATTGTGTACTTTGCTCAATGCAGCCCTGAGGCTCTTTTCTAGGAAAACTCACTTTGCAGTGCAGTGAGATCCTTCTTCTTTTGAAACACTGTGATCTGTCTGAGGAACAAACACCAGAGGCTTCTCCTCTGCCTCTAAGTCAGGCTCAGTCTGGTAGCCACTAGAACTGTGTGGATTCTCTCCAGCTGAGAAAACAGCTCCATTTTCATCTCCAAGCCTTCAGCTCTTGCAGGCTGTGTGCAGCTGCCTGTTCCCTGCTTGATTCCCACATCGTGTCCTCTCTCCTGAGCAAACTCCCCCCATCAGCCCCACAAGCTGTGGTCTCAGGCCCAGCGAGGACAAACAGACATTAAAACCCCATCTGGTTATGCACTGAAAATTGATCTTCAGATCAGACCTCTCTAAAAGGTCCTACTGAGCCAAGTGTCTTTCTGAAATGGAGTGAGGTTGTTTTTTTTTTTGATCATTAAAAGTGAACACATTGAAATGTGCTTCTAGAAGGCAAAACCAAAAATAAGTATTTTGCTGTGCCCACATTTTCATCTTTTCCCTTGGAATTTTTTGCTTCCTAAGATGTGCATTTTAGGGGTGACCCTATCTGAGTCTCAAAGATCTCTCAGAGAAACCTTAATAGAGACAAAATGTTGGTGCCTCAAAATATTTTTAAGCTTCCACAGACTGAAATGTCACAGAACCTCAGTAGATACAGCCACGTTCATTCCAGTGAAGCTCACGTGGGATATCTTGGGCAACCTGAAGATCAGTGGAAGATTTGTGTGGGCAGCTGGTTCAAGTCCAAGCCCTATTAGTCCAAAAACACTAATTTAAAGTATGTCAAATGAACCACTGTTGAAAAGTTCCCATTTCTTTCCACTGAATATACATAGATCCTGGGATAGCCAACTGCTTAATCTAACAAGAAATGATGTCAATCCAACTCAGTTTCTTATGCTCTTGCTCTTCTTATCCTCACTCTGGGATGGAATTGATATATAGTCAATGCCAAGTCACTTGGCTTTTCTCTCTTAGCTACTAAATCTAGAATGGGGAAGAATTAGTTACTCCTTTTCCTAGAGAAACTGTGGGATGAAGCCAGCAGCAGGAGCTGTGTGTGTAACAGGGCTGCACTCATGTCCTGTCCTGCTACAGCACAGCTGGGCAGAGAAACGTATGAAAAGGTGCAAAACCAAGCCTTGAAGGAGCTTCACACATTATTCAGAGATTCTAAAGCCAGAAGGAGCTGTGAATTATTTTTATAACCTCCCTTTATGCACTTGAAAGGCCACAGGATTCTCCTGACTTGATGGTCCTCTGCATCCAAGCCATCGCCTCTTGGACATAGACATGAGACCCTTTATTCCAGCACCTTCCATCCAACTCAGGATAGCCTCCTGCCACCTGTCCCATTTCCCAACGCTTTAAAAAAAACCCCAATTCTCTGGTTTTCAGGGAAAGGCAGACTTGTAAAAAAAGACTGCAACATTAATGGAAGAAGCAGGGTGACACTCGCTCCGAAGTTCAGACTGAGATTACTCAGGAGGAGGATTCAGTTTGAGTGGCCAATGTCACTGTTCCCTTCTCCTAGAAAATAGAATTAGAAATAATGTCCTGGCAGGGTTTTCTCAGACACCTGGGCAGTTTGTTAAAAGTCAGCACTGATGTATCTGCCTTCCTGTTGCTCCTGGAGAGAGCTGAGGTCTCTTACCAGCTTTGTGTCACGTGTGCCAGTGCCACCCACAGGCTTCAGCTGTGCAGGGGTGCCTCAGGTCCTGCTCTGCTCTGGGCTTGGGCAGCTGAACTGGGAGAACTTAAAACAGACTTTCATAGAATGAGAGTGTTTCTGGCGAAATAACTCCCAGAATTTTCAGCTAGCAATTCTTCTGGACTGATGAATCACGCTTCTGCAATTGAATTTCAGAAAAGGCCAGAATCCCTAATTTTCTGATGCAGGCTGTGGCAATTTGAATTTCCAGTTCAGATGGCAGGATGCTGTCACATCGAAGCAGGACTCGTGAAACTTGAAATGCCTTCTTCAGCCCAGTTCATCACATTAACGCCATGTGATCTGTCCTACTGATATTTGGAATTTGCTCTTACCTAGGGGTCTGTAATTCAGTCTGGCACTTTCTGATTGCAAAGTTGGCACGTTTTGGATTGGTGCCTTTTTTGCACCCTTGGTAGAAATAACCCAAACATGGCCCTGAGCTGATGGAGAACCTCAAGATTTGGCAGCAGAATATCAGAGGTGGGAATTTCCTTTCTGTGGGTGAAGGTCACCTCCATTTACCTGCCCCTGAGCAGAGGCTACCTGAGTATTTCTCTTTCTGTGACTGAAGAACAGTGCAATCACCAGTGTGAGGAGTTTAAGATTCAACTCAAACCACTGGTACGGAGCTGGTTTTGTCTCTGATAAATGAAGCATGAACCAGTTGACTTGAAGCTCTTAATATGACAAAAGCAATGCCAACAAGAACAAACACACAAGCTGCACTGTTTTATTTACTTCTTGTACTCCCTAGGGCCCTGCTCTGCAAAGAAAATCATTTCCAAAAATGCCGTGTTAACTCCTAGAGCAGTGTTTTTGTATCTCGTGTAATAAGTGTTTGCTCAATTCCCAGTGCTGCCAGTCTCCCAGTGTCTGCTCAGGTGCTTTATTGCTCCATTTGTTCTAAACCATGTTCCAGGAGCCACAGGGAATGCTCTGATGGATGCCAAGATATGTAAACATTGAAATACACCCACAGCACAGGGCAAAAAAAGCGTATTTTGAGAACACCTTTAAATTGTCAGCTCTGCTACGGTGTTTTTGTAAATATTCAGATGTCAATGACAGAATTGTTCCATTCATGGGCTGAAAAATGCCAGGAGCCCTGAGACCCTGGAACTGTGTGTGAGGTGAAGATTTTCTCACAAGCTGTGCTGGGACCTCAGCAGTTGTATAGTTCTGACCGCTTTGGGGCACACCCATGTCTGGTAAGCTGCCCTGCTTTATGCTCTGAAAGCAACTCAAAACCTGCTCCTAAGAGCCAAATCCTTCTCCTGATCACAGTCTACAAATCAATCTTCTCTTCAGTTTTTTGTTTAATTTCCTGTTTATGCTATGCAAGAAACTCGCTGGCAGATGCTACAACAACAGTAATTAGAGCAAATCTCAACTCTCAGTGGTGAGGCTGCAGCCCAAATAATAATTACCCAGCTCAGCAGATTGAAAAGGTGAGTGGTAAATCCATCAATCTCACCTTGAGTTCGTCATTGCACCCAGAAAAGGGGAAAAGGAAGTAAAAATAAGCTCCTTTCTAGGGCCAGTAATGATGCCCTCCATTTTCACTGCTGTTTTGGAAACGATAAGAGCTGTTGGATGTTTGCTGCATAATCTGGTATTTCTAGTAAACTTCTGAGTCTGTTGCAATCAATGGTAAAGCCAAAAGGCTGTTTTCAGTCAGATTGAAACTGTAAAATGTGCCTTTTAGGGTGTATCACATCCTTTAAGCCCTTATTTGGCTGACTGGTTGTATTTTTTTCCTCTCCTTTTTTTTTCCAGATAAATTTTGTATTTCTATTTAACATAGTTAGGATTTTAATGACAAAGCTGAGAGCTTCAACCACTTCAGAAACAATACAGTACAGGTAAGTCC
>NW_008246064.1:2897159-2919800 GCF_000691975.1 Corvus brachyrhynchos
TTGTCCTGTTCTTGTCCCATCTTTCTCTTTCCAGGTGCCACTGTTGATGGAGCTCACAAATTAGGCCCACAGTATTTATCTGTGCAGGCTCTCCATAAAAGCTTGTCTGCATTTTTTCTGTCCACTCCATTTCACTTTGGGCCTGCACGTGCCCCAGCACACACGTGAAATCCCTCCCCTTTCCATGAAATCTGAAGGATTTGATCTCATGTGAGGACAAATTTATCCATTTCTATATGTACACAAGTATATATGTAATAAGTGCAGCCTCCAGCTCTGGGATCCCCAGCACAGGAAGGATGTGGAGCTGCTGGGGCCCATCTAGAGGAGGCACCAGGGTGATCAGAGGGATGGAGCAGCTCTGCTGTGAGGAAAGGATGGGAGAGTTGGGACTGCTCAGCCTGGAAAGGGCTTTGGGGTGACCTACTTGTGACCTGAAGGGAGCCTGCAAGAAAGATGGGGAGAGACTGTTTAAAAGAGCCTGGAGTGACAGGACAAAGGGAGATGGCTTCAAACTGACAGAGAGTAGGTTTGGATGGATATTAGGAAGAAATTTTTCCCTGTGAGGGTGGTGAGGCCCTGGGACAGGGTGCCCAGAGAAGCTGTGGCTGCCCCGTCCCTGGAAGTGTCCAAGGCCAGATTGGATGGGGCTTGGAGCAATCTGGGATAATGGAAGGTGTCCCTGCCCATGGCAGAGGGTGGCACTGGATGATCTTTAACCTTCCAACCCAAACCATTCTGGGATTCTGTGATTAATGTGTGCCTACAGGTATTTAATGCTCTATTTAAAGTCTAGGGGATGGGAATGAAGGGTGATTGTGTCCCTTCCCTTCAGCTGATGCCAGAATTAGGGTAACCACTCATTGGGTTGCATCACAGAACTGATCCTCAGCTAATCAGTACCTTTATTTGGGGGGTAGATCAGTTCTCATACCCAGCAGAACCCCACAAGCACTGGGATGGCAGAAAGGAAAAGTCAGGAATGTTTAGCCCAGGACAGCAGAGGGAAGGTGGCCTGGCCCCTTCAGGCACCAGTGTGGGCTGAGATCAGCATTAGCAGTCCAAAAGCAAATTCTCAGACACCAGGAGATGCTGGGTGCTCTTCTCTTACCGTTTGCAGTATCTTGCAAGATATTTGGAGGACTTGGGGATGGACAGGTCCTGGCAGTGGGAAATAGCACAGGTTTTGTGGAGTGAGATCTGTTGCTCTAACTCATTTCTGGATGAAATCTCAGCGTATCATGCTAAATTGAAACTTGATGTTCTCAAATCAGGCTGCTCTTGACTTTGGAGGCAGTTTTGCTGCAGTAATGTGCTTTGTTGTTTTGCCTGATTCCTGCCTTTTACTCGTGTTGGGGTTTTGGGAAAAAGTGAAGTTAGTGCAGTGGTCTGATGTTCCGACCCTTCTCTGCACATTTCCTGAGAAATGAAGGGAAAAATAGCCCTTTTTCATGTTCAAACCTCATGCCATAAAACTAAAACTGGCCTGAAAAAGCCCTGATTCAAACCTCAGTACATTTTTATCCCTTCTGCAGCTTGCAGGGGAGCATTAGAGATATTTGAGGGAATCAATCTACAGCAACTGCCGTTGTTCTTGAACAGATGACAGTGGTCTTGTCCTGGCAGGTTCTGGGAGGGAATTGTCTTTTCCACAGCCTAAATGGAAACCTTTAGAATTCCAGCAAAGCCTGGGGCAAGCCTTGGTGCTCTACAGCAGAGCAGTGCAGTCTTTTGGTAAGCAGGTATTAAATCCTGTGGCAGCTGGTTCATTAAGGCTGTCACTTTATCCTGGTGGTGGTTTTGTGCTCCCCTGCCTGTCTTCATCTACCCACTAGGCATTATGCAGAGATTTACACAGGCTTAGCCAGACTGCAGCCTTTGTGTTTGCACAGTGTCTAGCACGATGAGATGCTGCTGTTGGTGACACCCCAAGATGCTGTTAGACACCAGTAATAAAGATTAGCCCCTAATAATTCTGTTAATAATCACTGATGCTTCCCTGTGCACCACCTGCTTTGTGATTTGTGGTTTCTAAGACAGCCCTGAGCAGTTCAGTTGCGTGTGCAGGTGTTGCAGGGAGAGAGAGAAAAGTGTTTACACTCCAGACAAAATCAAGTGATGGGCACAGAGCAGATCTCAGCTGAGCTGTGCACTGATCACATCTCCCTGAGGTGTGAGAAATCACTCACCAAACCTGCAGAGAATCCCAAGGCTTCAGCCTAATGCAAGCCCCGCTGATAGGAGGGAAAGGGAAAGGTGAAAGGGTGAAAGGGAGGGACATAAATAAGGTTCCCATTCACGCTCTGGACTTCAGAGTGTGGGGGGAAACAGCAGGATTCAAAGGCTTCCCCAGGACATCTTTCCCCAAGTGGACAGGCACTGGGCAGGGAGGGGAGGCTCTCTCTCTTTCCATGCTCCTCCTTTCCACTGTCAACTCAGTTGTTCTTCCCTGTGATCACTTGTTTTCTGTTCCCTGCCCACAGGAAGGCAGTCAAGGCCACGCTGGTTCTCCTGCCTCTGCTTGGCATCACCTACATGCTTTTCTTTGTCAACCCTGGCGAGGATGACATTTCCCAGATCGTTTTCATCTATTTCAATTCCTTCCTTCAGTCTTTTCAGGTAAGAGACCAAGTTTACAGCTGATATCAGCTGCTGCTGAAAGGATCCTCGGTGCTTTTCAGCCAGGGAACTTTAGGCAGTGAAGTGTGTGATATAAATATTAGTTGCAAATAGCTCAGCCTAGTTCACATGTGCATATGATAGACAGGTGTGTCATGTGGAGTGGAAAATCCTCTCAGGTGTGGGCTGGAGGGGTTCATCTCCCTTAACTCAGCACTGTGTTCAGCTCCTCACATAAAATCAATGGAGAGAGAGAAGATGTTTCATTCCACCGGCCTGAGAGAGGTGAGGGATCCCCCTCCCAAGGTGCCTCTCTCTTCCCAGAGCACACAGTGGGCTGAGACTTGGACTCCATGTTGCTAAACCAAAGGGAAACAGCTCCTACCTGTTGGAATTGCTGGTCTGTGCAGCTTATAAGAGCGTCCAGACAAAGGTTGATGTGCTGTTCTCTGTCGGCTGCAGAGGACAATTTATAATCAATATTAGATGGTATGTAATGTGGTGATTTCTTAGAGATGATAGGGATGTATTTCTGTTTTCTCTGATTCAGGAAAAAAACCCAGTTGTGAGTGTAAGTTTAGAACCAGTTGCTTAAAAAGAAAGTTGAGGCAAAGACTCCCACAGGAAGACAACAAAACATTAACCAGCTGCTTCCAGAGAAAATTTTAATATTTTGTCTTCAAAGATCATTCACTTTTCAAAGGTGGATGGATCACTGAAGAAATTTTTGGTAGAACTCAGGAATTTAACTGGGAGGACAGGAACAATGTTCCAGACACACTTGAGCTGTGTTGCCCAGCCTGTTCTGGCGCATTCCCTGAGCCATCAGCCCCATCTCCCCTCTCCCCTGAATTTAACTGGAGTTCTTCCAGGATGGAAAAGGCAATGGAATGTGAGCAATTGCCCCACCTCCCTGAATCTGACACAAACCCAAAAGTGACTGAAGGCCCTGAAGGATCTTTAGCCACTCCCTTGTGTCCTACAGCTTTACCTCTTGAACTAGCATGGGAATTGGTTTGACACTGATGTTTTACCTCCTGTGTGCAGGAACAAGTGCTCTGGTACCCAGGATATCAGTACAAACCTACAGCTGGCAGGCCAAATCTACAGTAGTTGGGTTGCAGTTTTTACTGGTGGAATGTTTATCTTAGAAACACAGAGCATCCCAACAGAAATCCCACCTAAACGTCCAAAATGAAGAATGTCCCTTCTAACCTGTGAAGGAAGGAGCCTTAGCCTTTACCAGGGAAGAAACCCACGCTTTTCATTCTCTAAAACTGATTGTATTTTTTATCTGCTGATGCTCAGTGTCTCAAAAAAATGCTGCATTGCTCATTAGTTCTATGAAGATGTGTGTAAGAAAGCAAGCACAGGGAGTCTCTCCTTAACGGTGACAATAATTCCAGCCCTAAAAACAAGATGGGCAGAATTCCACTCACAGGAATTCCAACCTTTGTGGTCTTTACAGGGCTTTAGTCACAGCAGATTCCACAGAGCCATTGAGCTCAGGTGAATTTAAGCAATCTGATGATGCACTGGCCCACATAAAACCATCTAAAGCCATTTAACTCCCCCTGTGAGTGCCTGGGACATCCCCCCAGAGCTGTCAGCTATGGCACAGCTCCTCTGAGGGGTCTCAGGGACTGGATGCTGTAGAGATGTTTGTTGTAGCCCAGCTGCAGGGGCAATCCCCTCTATCAGTGGAAGTGTTAAAATGTTTTCCTAATAATTGACTGCTTTCTCTTCTTTCCAGGGTTTCTTTGTGTCAGTATTTTACTGCTTCTTGAATGGTGAGGTAAGTAATTAATCCTTGGGAGGTGGAACTTGTTTGAGTGCCTGATTACAGAGACCTGAGATGTTTTTATAGGGGGTCGCAGTCCCATCAGTCTCTTGTAGAAGGCTCTTAATGTGTCCCTGAATTCCCCAGCCCTCTTTGCTGGTGTCCTGTGTCCTCAAAACTTTATCAAATTCAGGCTATTACCTGTGAGGTCAGGGCAGAGGGAAAGAAGTTTTGTCAGATTATAAAATTTCTGTTCTTCATCTTAAGACTTCTTTGAAGTTTCTCATTAATTAAAAATACGATTTCTGGGCATAGCTAATTACTGCTGAGCTGGACTCTTGTTAAGGATATGCTGCAGGTGACCCATTTTTGTCTTGCCATGCTGGGCTGAGTGAGTTTGTCCATGCAAGTCACAATCTCTGAGTGATCAGTGCCTGTTGTATTCAGAAAAGAGGGTTGAAAACAGATTTAATCAGGATTAATTTCAGGTACTGCTACTCAAGCAAGAAATGTTTTGCTGATATCCCCCAGTGTTTGACTCCCACCCCACTGTGTGAGAGATTTGTATCTTTCCCCTGCTTACATTGTCAGTGTCTCATCTACCTGCATTAAAGTGTGTCATCTTTGTCCAGCTAAAATTTTAGTCTCTGCAGAAATTCATTCCATATTTCATCATTTCTGCAGTGTTGGCACAAATTTTGTTTGTGCTGCTTCTTAATTTCACTGTGGGCTATGAGAAGGAATGGGCATGGCTTCAAAGCAGCCACATTTTAATTTTTTAAAAGTATTTCATTTTCTTTTTAAAATTTTATTTTTAAAGCTTTATTTTGTTTTTATTGTATTTATTTTGTTCTGTTTTACATTAGTAACTCCCCCTCTTCCTCATTAATTCTGAGGTGATGTTAACAAGAAGCAGCTCAGCTTTCTCACGTTAAGCATGTGCCACTTTTATATCCTGGCAGCAGAGTGTTCTCAGTTCTCCTTCCAGCTTCCCTTCCGTAAATTCTCACTGTTCCATTTGCCTCTTAAAAAATAGGGAGTTTAAATCTTCCTCCAAAATACAGGTGCCTGTAGAACTACATTTACCTCAGGCTGTGTCAGGGGGAGGTTTGGGTTGGATTTAGGAAAAGGTTCTTCCCCCAGAGGGTGCTGAACAGGCTCCCTGGTGAATGGTCATATTCCCAAGGCTGCCAGAGCTCCAGGGGCACTGGGATAATGCTCCCAGGGATGCACAGAGTGGGATTGTTGGGGTCTCCCGTTCAGGATTTGGACTGGATGATTCTTGTGGGTGCCTTCCAGCTCAGGGTGTTCTGTGATTTCTGCTTGTCATATTCACCAGGTCTACACTGTTAATGCAAGAGAATCTTCCTGCAGACAGCAGGCTTTTTTAATGGGCGGTGGTGTTGGGGTTTTTGTGGTTTGGGGTTTTTTGTTCACTGGTGTCCCAGTAACCATCATGATTTGGAACCCAGGCCATGTGATTTCATAGCCAGTCAGGATTTTCCGTCACCCCACTTCCATTTTGTGGCACTTAGACTTGGAGCTGTTAGCTGTTCACAGCAGGTTTTCATTCCTTTGGCTGTTCTGGCATTCTTTCAGTTCTTTTTACTGGGAGAAATATCCAAATATCCCCTTCCCTACAGCAGTCTGAAGTTGTCTGTCCACAGCCATGAGCCAATTTCCCACCTCCTGTAACTTCGATGAGTTCAGACATAATCAATCCTGTCAAAAGAGGATCATTCACCTCATGCACTTCTGGGCCTTGATAAAAATGCCCTGGGAAATCTGGAGTGATTCCAAAACTGATTTTCCAGCTGTATTGTGCTGCTGTCATGGTGGGAATGGGCATTTCTGAGGGAGTCAGTCCAAGGTTGAGACACCCAGCTTGGGATGTTGATTCATTTCCCTAAACTCAGATATCTGGTGCTGCTGGAGAGGCTGCAGCATATCTGAGGCATCCACATGGCTCTTACCAGCTGATACAGGATCTGGAGAAGATTCACATCCGAGTGGGAAGCGGGAAAACCAAGTGGGATGCAATGGGGCTTCTCCAATGGCTCCTTGTCAGTAATTCAAGCCAGTCAATACAACTTTTTGCTTTTTAAGCTTTGCATCAGCTTAGTCTACAATAGGCACCTCATCTGCTCACCTGAGCAGCTCCAGGCTTTGCTGGCAGTCTGGGCTGCCTCTCCACTGCATGCCCAGACACTCTGCTGGCATGTGGACACCCACAAAAGCTGAGCTTGGGAGGAAAACCTTCCCTGTAGCCTTTTTTTAACATCTAATGTGCAACTTCCACTTGACCAACTAAACCATGGCAGCTCTCTGGCTACTTCTTTGAGGTAAAACATAAGTCCAAAACCGTCAAATATTACAGTATTGTCTACTTCAAAACTGTGAAAAAAAACTTTGGGCTCATCTTAATGTACTGTGAGAATGTTTTTTTGAAATATCATAAAGCTTTTAAAGGATAACATTTCCTGCTCTGTTCCAGCCTCAGCTTTGCACTGAGGAAAGTAGCAAATGCAGTGAGTTTTCAGAGCTTCCTGGGTGTATAATCATATTGTCCAGAAAACAAATTTGCATCTTACAGTAAATTATTATAAAAGCTGAGCTGCTCCCAGCCAGGCATCCCTACTAGAAGTGGTGATGAAGGCAATGCCACTCAATCCCCATGAGGTGCCAGATTTTACTCTAAAAGAGGAAAATAACCTGTGAGGAGCAGCCTTTCAGTAGCCATGGAATCACTGAAGCCCTGTTCTTATCTCTTCAGCGAGCCTGATGTTCCTGTCTCGGTGACAGCTGAGCTGCTAACTTGCTGTCTCAGAAGCTTTGAAATACTTCAGGTTTTCCAGTTACAGCAGAGTTGGGTTCTTTAAATGCATGTGATGGTCTTTATCAGGTTACTCATCCCCCACATTGCCAGGCTCGCTCTGAATGATGACACAAGCAAAAAGCCTGGAAAATCCATTTATTTAAAGCTTTCGTAATGCTGTGATCTCAGCTGCGTCTCTCCCATCCCATATTTGATACACATCCCACTGGGTACTCACAACCTGCCAGTAACTGTCTGTAGCAGAGCTCAGAAATTATGGATTGCCCTCAAAAAAACCCCAAAATATCCTTCATAAGATCTTCAGTGAGTGCTTCGTGTCCCGGAGACTCGTCCCTTCCCAGTTTATGTATTTCCTTTTGCTGGTGGACTCAAAGCTGCTGTATTTAGTGGAAGACAGAGGAAACACCACTGTGGGTCCCTCAGATGTGAAGGAATGGCTGTGGAGATGTTCTACTCCTTAGGTAACCACATTGAAAATCCCCCATAACCTGATTTGGGTTTTTTCCTGAGGCTCAGTGTATGATTTTACTGAGTTTTCTCATCAGGAGGTATTTTTGAGAAAGAAGGAGACTAACAGGAAGTAAAGGAACAGAGGTGATGTTTTCAGCAGCTACCAAGGGACCCGTGCAAAATTCCTTCCCTGTCAGGGCTGGAATTGGATGCAGCCTTTGCACAGTTGTGCTGGATTTTAATGTTCTCAGAATAAGGAGAGGCTACACTTAACCCCAGTCCCTTCTGAGGAAAGGAAATTGTGCAATGAATTTAGTGCCTGTATTTTAAAGTGCTCATAGAGATTTTGCAGTGAGATTTAGTAAATGTTGAGACTATTTCTCAGTCTGATGTGAAAATCACTTGGTTTGGGTACAGGGCAAGCATTAATGGCAGTTACTGGAATCTGAGCAAATGGCAGAATTATTACTTGAGACTGCATTTTGGTAGAGTCACAGGAAATGGAACCGTGTGTCCTGACAAACCTGCATGAACTGAAAATAAAGTGGAAAATTCTGCTGGCTCTGGTAGTTTTATGCTGCACCCCTCAGTCCAGCTCCCACAAGATCTGAGCATCGCAGTCTGTGTAGCTTCAAAACTTCTGTACAACTAAAACTGGGTTTAAAGATCAAAATCAGCATCTTAAAAACACTCAGGATGCGAGAGGCTGTTCCAGAGAAGAGTTTGCCTACAGAGTTGGCAAGGGTTGGACTCGATGATCCTTATGGATCCCTTCCAAGCTGAGATATTCTGGGATTCTGTTAAGTTTCTGTCCCTTTGTCAGAGGTCTGTCTGTGAAGGTTGGAAAATGAAACAGAAAAGAGTTTTTCCTCTGTAGCCTCCCGTGATTTAAACAACAAACCTTGAGATCTAACCAAAAATGACACCTTGGTAATAGCTGATGCCGCCATAAAATGTCCTGATTTTCAGTGATTTGGTCTGACAGATGTGGCATCACTGAAGGGAAAAAGTGAAGCTATTAAATTGCAGTCCGTGCAAAGAATTTCAAACAGGATGATTTTATTTCCTTCATTTTTGAGTGGACATTTGACCTGGGCCTGCAGTCACGTCCCTTCCCCTCATTTCCACAAAACACAGTGTTTCACACAGCTCCTGGACTGGCTTTGTTGGCTGCAGTGAGAGAGGGTGTGTCAGGCCCCTCAGCTGTTGATAAAAAAATCATTACATCAAAGAACCAATCTAAGATCATCAAGTTCAACCATTAACAGCACACGTCCGAGCCCATCGCCAAACCACATTCCCATCTACACGGTTTTTGACCACTTACAGGGATGGGGATTCCACCACTTTGGTTGTCAGCCTGTTCCAATGCCTCACCACCCTTTCAGTGAAGAAATTGTTCCAAATATCCAATCTAAACCTCCCCTGCTGCGATTTGAGATCATTTCCTCTTGTCCTATCGCTTCTGACTTGGGAGCAGAGCCCAATCCCTCCCTGGCTGCTCCCTCCTGTCAGGGAGTTGTGCAGAGCCAGAAAGTCCCCCCTGAGCCTCCTTTTCTCCAGGCTGAGCCCCTTTCCCAGCTCCCTCAGCTGCTCCTCATCAGATCTGTGCTCCAGACCCTTCCCCAGCTCTGTTCCCTTCCTTCTTTCCAAGCCAACACTTTATACACAAATTATTGCAGTGAATCCACGGAGGAGGAGCAGTTCAGATTAAAAGTTTACAGTTTTTTGTGTTTTATTGCTTCTGAAGTGTTCTGAAGCTGTTTTGCATGAACTGTGTGTGCCATGGATGGGCACAAGAGGCACTTGTTGGCACTTGACTCATTAATTTGTTTAGAGACTTTATGGAAAAAGAGTTATATTTTTTTGGACACAGAGAAAATCTACCAGCACTAGAGGGCAAAATATGCAAATGTCATTTAATCCAAATGGAAAAGAGCATCTCTGGACTTCCAAGAAAATTGAGAATGAGAGGTTTCTGAGAATTGAAGATGTTATGAAAACGGGCATAATGAAAAATCTGCATGCATTTTTGTTGATTGCCACTTCAGAAGAGTGAATGCAGCCTGTGAGCTTCCTTTTCAATTACTGCAAAAAAAAAGATGCTCCTCAAAATTTTTTCAGTCAACTCACAGATCACAAGGCTGAATTTAATTTCAGATAATACTGGATTAAAAAAAAAAAGAAAAAGCTGAAGATGGAGATTTTTGGAACAAGGATAGATAGAATTTACAAGAGCACATAGTGACAGGACAAGAAGGAATGGCTTTAAACTGAAAGAGAACACGTTTAGATTAGATGTTAGGAAGAAATTTATTCCTGTGAGGATTGGGAGGCCCTGGCACAGGGTGCTCAGAGAAGCTGTGGCTGCCCCTGGATCCCTGGAAGTGTCCAAGGCCAGGTTGGACATTGGGGCTTGGAGCAGCCTGGGATAATGGAAGGTGTCCCTGCCATGGCAGGGGTGGCACTGGATGAGGTTTAATGTCCCAACCCAGGCCATGTGGTGATTCTGTGATTCTGTGAATGGCTTGAAACTGTGCTGAGGGAATGCATTCCCACAAAATCCCTGCTGCACAATTTCTCCTGCAGGTCAGTTTCTCCTTCCAGTTCTTCAGCGTGCACCTACTGCTCACAGGAAGATGGGTACAGCACTCCCAGAATTTCTCTTCTACCTTTGACTGATTCCAGACAAAACTTCTCTAAAGGAAGATGGATCTTCCATCCAGTTCCCTTTCTGGTGTGGTGTCTACCTTTCAGCCAGACCTTCTTAACAGTGGTGGTTTTCTCCTGAGATAAACTGAAGTTTTTCAAAGAGAGAGGGAAAGATGTTTCATATTCTAAATAAGGCTGGTGTTGCTCCTGCTACCTCAGCAGTGATGATGGAAACGAGTGTAATGGAGGAATCAGAATCCTTGCCTCCAGAGATCACTTGTCCTTGTTATTAGGTGCTTCATGCAATTTCCAGTCACCACCAGATCCCTCAGAGAGTTCTCTGATCCTTGGAAACCTTGCAGCTATGGTGGGAGATCCCAACACAGCCATCCCAGAGCAGGGGCTTGGGAATGGGGGTGGCAGTGTTTGAGAACAACCTACATCTGTAAAGGGATGGTGCCTGATGAGGGGCTGCCCAGGGAGAGCAGTCTGCACTCTGAAACTGAATGAAGGGAAGAAGGCAAATCCTGGTTAAACAGGGCAGAAAAAATATCATAGTGAGGATTTAAGCACTGGAAGAGAGGCTCAAAGGTGTTTTGAGATCTCTGTTGTTGTTTGTGCTCAAAATGAGTGGACAAGACCCTGGCATAATCTCAGAACTGGATGAAACCACTATGCTGGATGTGCTCTGACCATGGCATTGGACCAGGGGCCTTCTGAGGTCCCTTCCAGCCTTAATTATTCTGTAATTCATGAGTTCTGTGTCCTTCATTTCTGTCCATGTCCTGGAGGGATCCATAGCTAGCCAGGCCTCTGTCTGAAAATGTCCTTTTAGAGCCTGAATTCTTAGCTCAGGACTCAGATTCAGTGTTATCTGATCAATATCAATAACCACGTTATCTGATCAATATCAATAATCACCGATCAACTGACATTTCAAATGGAAAGCAGCTAGCTGGCTTAGAGAGAAAACATGATCAGAGAGGAATAGATCAGATGCCACTGTAAATTATCCTTACAACAAGGTGCGAGGCAACAATAAATATGTTTAATTTTTTTTCTGTTGACCTTTAGCCAAGCACCATCTGTCTCTCAAAATCTGTTAAGCTCAAAGTGGCTTCCTTTGATCTGATCACCTTGGGAGGCTGTTCATTAGAATTGCCAGCTCTGAATCACCCCTGGAATGGTTACTCATCCCCTGCCCATCAGCCCAGGCAGGCTCCACATTAATCATTCCGAGCCCAAAGGACATGCATTAAGCATTCCTTAAAATCTCTGAATAAATGTGAATGTGGAGGTGGACTAGAGGGCTCAAGTTTAATTCCATCTGCTCTGAGGGTCCTTCCCCACCCCATATTCCTTCTCATTCCACCACTGCTGATGTCAGGCTGACTCCAGAGCACCCCACAATAAAATCACAGGGGCTTGAGGTGGGCTGGGTGCACCCATGGCCTCCCTCTGCTGTGGTTAGTTCTGGTCCTTTGTGGCCCAGAAGAAACGAGCAGCATTTGTTTCCACCCAAAAATGTGTGGCAAATCTTTATGACTAGTCAGAATTGTTCCAGCTTCTTGAACTGTTCTCTGTGATAACAAAATGGCACTGCTGTGATCTTAGAAATAAACTTCGACATTCCAGTCTGGCAGGTGCTGTGAAAATATCCTCCTGTTAAGGGGTTATATGGAATTGCTGCAAAAGACTCTGGGGGGAAAAAAAAAAAAAAGAGGAATTGCAGACCAATTAAGCAGGATAATTTTTTTTTTAGGGAGACAAAAAACCATAACAATGTTACATAAATAGTGGTGTGATGTAGGGTACCTGGGGGAAAAAAAAAAACCCAGAATGTTTTTACCTGAGCTTTGTTTTTGTTTCCTTTGAGCCCTACAGATTGTTTTGACTACATCCCTTCCTGACCTCAGGAGGATTGAATACTGATAATGGCACCTGTATGAGGATTTCAGTTCAGTATTTGGTGTGATGGTAACAGGAGCACCCTTGGCCCCAGGGGTTGGGTCTGTGGGAGCTGGGCAAAGCCCCACCAGCAGGGTAGGACACAGGTGCAGTTGCTCACTGATGTAGTTTATTTACAAAACACGGATGAAACCAATCCTGTCTCTCTGGGAGCATTAGAACTCCTCACCTGGACATCCACAGGTCGGTCCAGGGGTCTGTGTGCTTAGGCCACTCTGTTTCTTTGCTTCAAATCATCCTGTGCTTAATCCTTCCAAGGATCTGGAGAGGTTTGACTCACAGCTGCTTCACAGAATTTCCTATTAAATCCAGCATTTGCCATCCTTCCTCCCTGAGCGACACCCTAACCCCTCTGGAAAACTTTCCAGGTACCATCTAAGGCATCACCTTACATTAGTTTAAGTATTAAACAATTAAGTAATGGATGGGATTTATTCCCCTTAACATTAGACAGCTGATGGATGCACATAACCAGCTGAGCTTATCACCTTCAGCTTCATTTATGGGCAGTGATTCACGCAAATGAGGGTAGATTCCAAGTGATCTATTTTGGCTGTCTCTTTTTGATGAGCTGTTGCCAATACCTTATGGCCTTGTCCCTGTCTCTGATGGATGCAGGGAGAGGCCAGGACTTCAGAAACCTCATGGAAGTGAATTTCTCTGCAAAGTCAGACACAGTGAGACCAGTGTCTTGAAATTTAAAGTTCCATTTTGCTGGTCTGGACATTGCTTGAAAGTCCCTCTTGTTCATCTGTAGCTTACAAAAACATTGATTCAATCTTCATCCACTTTCCACAATTTGCACTGCTGTTCAAAGATGTTTAAAGCCCAAAGTTATTCTCCAGTCACCTCCAACTGCAGCACAGGGATCTGAAACGCAGCACAAAGGTGCTTAAATGTAGGTGGAAGTTGTTGAATTCACCACTGAAACCGTTTTCAGAGAAAAAAAAAATCAGACTGTTTTAAAGCCTGTCGAGATCTATGTAAATACTACTCATTTAATTAATTTGCCTTCTTATCAGGATTTCTGGGAATAAAAAGTTGCATTTGAGCAAAGCAAGAAGTTAATCAGTCACAGACTACTGAACACCATGAATGTACAGATTGGGTATTGGGAAGAAATTGTTCCCTGTGAGGGTGGGGAGGCCCTGGCACAGGGTGCCCAGAGAAGCTGTGGCTGCCCCTGGATCCCTGGCAGTGTCCAAGGCCAGGTTGGACAGGACTTGGAGCACCCTGGGATAGTGGAAGGTGTCCCTGCCCATGGCAGGGGATAGAATGAGGTGATTTTTAAGGTTCCTTCCAACCCAGACCATTCTGGGATTCTGTGCTTACTCTACAGACAGGGAGGGCCTGCTGTCCCCCTGGCCCTCACTTGTTAGCACTGCCAGGTGAGGGATGTCTCCTGGGGACAGAGGATGATGGCATCCCAATAGTCCTAATTCCAGCTCCCATTCCCATGGCAGCTCATTTATTCCTACTCTTCTTATCAGACACCTACATAACTATTGTATTTTAGTGTTATTATGTCAAGATTCCCCTGGTGAATGGGCCCCTTTGTTCTGTGTAAGATCAAAACTTCTTCCTCTCTGCTCATGACACATGACATTTCTTCAAAAATCTGATTTTTAACGTTGCTCTTTTTTCAGCTCATTTCTAATTGATGGCTGCAAGAAATTAGCCAGCAGCCAGTGTCTAGCACAGGTAGTAGCCGTCCAAAGTTGATGTCTACTTTGTCAAAAAAAAAACCTTCTCTGAATGTTTTCATCCTTCTCTCCACCTCTTTCATTCTTCTTTGTTGTTCTGCTGTGGAGGAGGGGGAAAAGAGGTTTTTAACAATATTTCTTACCAGATGTGATCTAAAAGTTTGACAAGTCCCTGGTTAGGTGATCCAGTCAGAAGAGAAAAACTGTCACCCACTGATTGCTTTTCATCCCATTATCCAAATCCTTTTTCTTGGCTGTTCCAAAGCAGTGCCCACACTCTATAGGCACAAACATGTTGGCAAACCTGATTTGAACACATACTCAGAAACTGTGATTATTCACAGTACACAAAGCTCTGTGCTCAGAGCTGGGATAATTTTGGTCCTCTCAAGCAACTGAAGTTCCACAGAGGTGAGGCTGATAATTTGTGTTCCCAAGACTCCTTGTTAAGCTCTAACCACTGATGGCAGCAGCATCCTTGGGCTGTTACAGGCCAGTGCTGGTAACTTCAGGTTATAAACGTGCTGATGCAGACTCTGGGGCATGGTTCTGACTCTAGAAATGCTTAATAAATAGAGGTAGCTGCTCTTACAGAGATTAACAGCCATGTTTGAAGTTCCTATTTTGCTTTCTCTTTTTCTTTTACTCTTCCAGTGTGTAATAGCTTTTTCTGGTGTCTTTTTTAACACATTATTACAGCAGCCACAGCCAGTTTTTTCTTTTCTTACCTAAAGTTAACCTAGCATTTTGTTTCTGAGTTCAAGTACAAGGTATAAGTTTTATCTTAACCTTTTCTGCTTCCACTCTGTTCACCTACTAATTGCAGTTAATTATTCTGTCATTAAAAAATGCTTTGCCCTCACCCTTGAAAGTGCAGAGCCCATTTCCATGTGCCCAGTCCATTAGGAATGGCTCCAGCTGTACAAGAAGACAGCATTTTTGTTACTACTTTTTTATTCTGTCTCAAACCATATCACAAAGGCCAGCTGCTTGTTTAGACTCACATCTTTATCTCCAGGTGGCTCTTTTTGACCTGGTTGGCTTGAAGCACAAATGATAAATTTAATCTGGCTTCACTGGCTGAGTAAGTATCTCTTCACACTGGTTTCTCAGGAAAAAAAGCCAAAATTTCAGTGCAGAAGAAAGGAGGAAAATTTTCTCTAACAGTATCTCAGCATTCGGTGACATCTGGGGAGAAAGGAGCATTCGAGAGGCAACATCCCTCTGCATATCAGGTCTTCATGGGACAATTTCCCATGATCTGACACTTTATGTGTTACTTAAACCACTTGTCTGAGGAGCCCAGCATTCAGTTAAGCTGGGTTTGTACCCAGAGGAGCAAGGACTACTTCCTTCCACATGCCTAAGTCCCATCCTGAGAGGGATTGTCTCTTTCTCCACTGTCTGTATTGGAAGCATAAATAATGGATCCAGTAATTGGACAGAGCTTGAAGCAGCCTGGTCCAGTGCAAGGTGTCCCTGTCCATGACAGGGGGTTGGACTGAGATGAACTTAAAGGTCTCTTCCAACCCAAACCATTCCAGGATTCTGTGATAATTGGCCAAGACTGGGTGTGAGTCTTTCAGGGGAGCTGCCTCCCCCCTTGCATGGTCTCTGGCACCTGGATTTGCCTTTGGGTGCACATTATATCCTCCCTCCCACCCAGAATCAGGAGCGAGGATCCCTCTGCCTCTCCAGCTGGAACCATGGTAGGTTTGCAGGTAGTGAATGTCCAGAAAAGTGCAACACCCTGGCACAGCTTTCCTGTGTTTCTCCTGTTTTCCCAGGAGGGTTCAGTGAGCCACAGAGGTCAGTTTGATGAGAAGGGGATGGCCAGCAGTCCAGGCTGCTGCAGTCTGTGATTGAGTCAGTCCATCCCGACTCTGCTATCCCATATAACTGTGTCATTCACCTCATTTTATAACCTGACCAAACCCCATCCTGAAACTGGTGGAGAGATGCTGTAGCTACTGCTTCAGAATGAGAGGCTCTTCCAGAAATCCTCTGCACTGTTGTTTAATCACATTATTCTCATTCTCATCTCCAAATCATTCATGACAATCCTGCTCTTCCTGACAGTTCTCTTAGTGTTAGTTCTCCTTTCATTGGGTGTTCTCTTTCTCCGGTCCTATTACCTCCTATTATTTGTTTCATTAGGTTCTGTTTGAGCCCTACTAAGTGTAACAAACATTATTATTAATATAGATTATTATTATTAACATTATTATAAACATTATTATTTATATAGATTCAGAATCAGAAGAAAGAAACCCAGTGTGGCTTTCTCCTCACCTTACTGTAAA
The DNA here is from genome assembly GCF_000691975.1 of Corvus brachyrhynchos. Classification (NCBI taxonomy): domain Eukaryota; kingdom Metazoa; phylum Chordata; class Aves; order Passeriformes; family Corvidae; genus Corvus; species Corvus brachyrhynchos. Next base: position 2,913,471 of record NW_008246064.1, read on the forward strand.
AATCTGCAGCTGTTTGTCTTAAACCACAGAATCACAGCATCAATTAGGTTGTTAAAGACCTCTGAGATCACTGAGTCCAAGCTATGACCTAAAACCACCATGTCAACCCTGGCAGTAGCACAGATCACAGATAGTCGAGAAAACACCCAAAGAAAGGAATCCTCTGGTCTGATTTGCCCAATCTCTGCCTTCTAGAAGGGCTCTGATAAAAAAGCCACACTTCCAGGTTCAGGCTTCACCAGAAAAGGCACCAAAGAGGCAATTGCAAAACTGTTTTCCAGGCTGGTACTCACAAACCTGTGGTGGAGTGTATTTCATGGGCAAAGCTGTGATGAGAAGGGATTGTCTGGTGCCAGACCACAGTTTCTCAGTAGCAGTTCTACAGCCCAGGGGTCTGTCCAAGTCCCTGAAAGCTCACCCAGAAATGGGAAGATTGAAACCAGCCAAGGGAAGGAGCGCAGTTTCCCCCTTTCTGTTCCTCCTTGTGAACTCTTGTATGTTTTAACCATCAGGCCTTCATCCTGTTCATCTGGGGCACCTCAAACTGACAGGGTGTGGTTTGGGTTGGAAACATCTGCACTCCTGGAACTCTTCGACTCATCTGAGCACCCTTAGCACTTTGGAGCTGCTCTGAAGTGGGCTTGGAGGCTGTGTGTGTTCCTTGTATTTTGAGTAGACCCCACAGAGCCCCTGCAGACATCCCCAAACTTTCAAAGAAACGAAGAAAAGCAGTGACTGTTCATTTCTGGGCAATTCTTTTTTTTCGACTCCACCTTCCCTGCAGCGCCAGTGGTGGTGACAGACACACCCAGGGTGGCTTTGATTGACCTCACCCACATGCTGGTAGCTGAGAACCTGTGCCAGCATGGGCTTCACAGCCTCTGCAAGCTCCTCCCAAGCCATGTGCAGTTGCCAGGGCAGCTGATCCCTTGGAGGTCTTCTCCACAACCTCATCACTGCTGATAATACCCAAAGTTCTTCTTGTCTGTGGTAAAATTGGGCTAAGAGCAATCCTTTTTACTTTTGAGGGATGAAGTACAATAATAATGTACTTTTTGAAGTACAAAATAGGTACATTAAAGACTAAAAAATACTCAGGGTTAGATACCAATATTGGCTGAACTTAGCTACAGTTGTAATTCAGACATGTAAAATAGAGCTGGTTGTCTCGACTCATTTTATAACCAATTAAAGGAAATAGATATTTTTCATCTGATCACAAATATCTGGCCTGTTTTGGACACGTGCTTTAGAAGGAGATGAATCATCCCCTTTGACCACACTGACTGGTCCCCTCTTGGTCAGGAAGAGATGTATGGGTCAGTAGTTGAGGTGCAATGTCTAGATTACATTATTTATAACCTCACCTTCTAAAAAATGTGGTTTTGGCAAAGGAGGCCCTGGCTTGATATGGAAGTTTTACGTAACAAAGCTTCTTTCACGGTTCACCAGATTTCAGGTTGGCAGCAGAACATCAGCATCCTTTCCAAGTGTCATGAATACATCAGGCTTTTGACTCTCCAGGAAGCTGGGCCCGGATTCATCTCACCTAATTTTGTAGGCTTATTTATTTCCCTGGGGTCTGAATTGCTTTTCTCTCTACAGAAAGCAGAGATCAACAAGAATATCCAGAAATTGGTCCAAATGCTTCATCCAAGATTCTGACTTTGAGTCTTCTCTGCCAGGGATTTGGCAGGAATTGTTTATGGTCTATATTAGGAGTATCTCAAGCCTTCCCTCCCTCTGCATTTGAGGTTTAGGGTTCCTTTCTCCTGTTTTTCTCTTGCTTATGTACAAATATATTTGAGCCAGAGTTCCTGGGCTCTCTCTGTGCTCCATGGAAAAAAAAATTACACTTAAATTCAAGGTTCATCTGACCTATTTGTCAGCACCTGTTTGAGGATGACCTTCTGTTGGCGTGGAGCAGCTTCCACTGCCCGCACCAGGAGCTCACGAGGGCTGGGTGATGTGTGCCTGCGTTGCAGAACCACTGCTTGGTTACACCACCAGTGCTTCTTCACACACAAGGGCAGCAGGGGCAGCTGTACCCCTGGGATGGGGCTCTCTAAGAATTCCATCGGGTCTTGGACAGATCTTGGATGCACCATCCATCAGGTCCACCCATCCTGAGGGCTTGATTCAGTTGCGTTTGTTTAGGCCTGTTTGAAATGCTCTGGGGTATTTAAGATAGCAGATACGAGACACGAGATGTGTAAAAGTCATGTTTTTTCCCAGAGTCAAGTACCCAAGAGAACAGCAATGAATTAGAAGCTCCTCTTCAGGCCTGTGAATCAACCCTGTTTCAGTGCCTTGACAATATGATGACTCCTCTCAGCACTGTCCAGCACCCCCTCACAGAGGACACCTGAAATTCTCCCTTCACGTCCTCTGCTCTGTTTTTCCCCAGGTCCGTTCTGCCGCCAGGAAGAGGTGGCACCGCTGGCAGGACCACCACTCGCTGCGGGTGCGCGTGGCACGGGCCATGTCCATCCCCACGTCCCCCACACGGATCAGCTTCCACAGCATCAAGCAGACCGCGGCCGTGTGACCGCCCCGCACGGACACCGCCCACCACCATGCCGTGGCCTTCGGAGTTCTTCTGTCTTCACTCACACCCAAAGCCCCTCTCTGCAAACTTCCCTCCTTTGTCCTCACTGATCTCTTTCCAGTGAGGGGCCCATCCTGTTTCGGCAGACTCTCATCTCCCGCATCCGTGATGCTGCTTTGAGGCAACCAGGGAAAAGCCTCTTGGAGCTGGTGGTGGTGAAACAGATTCAAAGAAGGAGCAGGTTCAACCCTGACTGCATCCTGTGGAAGTTCACAACGCAAAGTCTAAAACAGCACACTGGCAGGAATAATCAATTTTTTTTTCTCCTTTCTTTCTTTTTTTTTTTTTGGTTTTCTTTTTGTTTTGTTTTGTTTTGTTTTGTTTTTTTCCCCCTTTCATATTGTGGTGAACAAAGACTATTTTTAACACGCTGCCCATCTCACCCTGTACATTGATTCCTAATGATTTCAGCAGTTTGGTGTATAATAGCCCACCCCTTTCTTGTTTCCTTTGTAAAAAGTTTCTTCTCTGCAAAACTCTCATTTGAGAACTCGTGGCAGCAAGAAAAAGAGCATCTGAAAGGTGATGTTAAAAGCCCGAATTTATCTGCCTTCCCCATTTCTCCCTTGGACAGACTGGGAATTGTCAGGGCATCGCTGGACTGTTCATCCACACAGGGCACTTAGCCTGGCAAGCACCATGCCCCTGCTCTTACACAGATTTTCAAAGGACAGGAGTAGCTCTAAGTAGCTCTACAGAATACCCTCATTCCTCTTAGCCCCATGCTTCCAGCACAATGTAAGTGGAAAGCCTTTGGAAAGTGGGTTTTTTCAGCTCAGAGCATCGGGGTGGGGAAGGACAACTTTGCTGGGTTTAAAAAAACACAAAAGGGAAGCACTGTAAAAGTAGCAGTGATGAGAAGAGGATGTTTGCGTTCTGAGGATAACGCTACGTGCTGCACAAAAGGTATCCATTGAGCATTTTGAACTAGAGCAGTTGTATCTACCAGGCTTTTTATGTGATGTTCAAAAATACTGTATATTTTCAATAATAAACACTACTCTGGGTTGGTTTCAATAAAACCAGGCATCATTTATTTTACTCTGGAAAGGAAGAGGACACCTGTCTTGAGAGTGGTTTTGTAGCTGAGATCAGGGAAGGAAATCCTGTTTGATAATGAGCCAAGAAGAAGAAGAACAACCTCGTGATAAAATCCTAACAAGGGGGCATTTAAATGCAAGAATTGCCTCCCTTCTCAGCTCATGGTCTTACACTGGATCCCTGTCCCTCTGCGCTCACTCCACTGGGCTTTGCCACAGCAGGATGAAAAAAGTTGTGTAATATATTCTGCATCACCTGTATCTCAACAGAGTTGGAGCAATTTCTCTTTCCACTTTTATCAAGCTTATCCTGAATTTTCTTCAGATGTTTTATAGGACTTCTCAGCACAAGCTCGATTTAAACCTCCAGATTTATGTTGCTCTTGTTTTCAGGGGCTGGAAAATCTCTTGGAAGACACTGTTATAAATCCCCTGCTTGTGGAGGCGTCCTGTCCTAACAGCTCAGTCATATTCAGCTTCGAGCTTGCTGGCAATGAACAGCAAATTTAAATAAATGACATTTTGTAACTTTTCCCTCTCCTAACTCATTTGGATTCATGTGCCTCAAAGAGATAACAGAGGGAGGAGGGAGATTTGAGTGCCTGACGAGTGAGGACCAGGTCAGTGCTTTTACTCATCACAGTAGCAAGGCACAGCCCCTGGCACCTTGTGTTTGCAGGGTGGGATACATCTACAGGTTAGAAATCTGTCCAGTGAGTATCTCTGTGTTTGCTCTGGCTCGGGGCCATGCTGGGATGAAAAAGGGATTTGCAGCAGGTACTGTCAGAAATTGCAGGTTGTTGTAGCTGCCAGGAGCGCAGCAGATGTCCAGACACTGAGCAGGTCTGAGTAGAGGAGAAATGTGGCAAATGAAGCAGTGAATTAATGGCTAACTCTGAGGTTCTTTAGAGCTCAGAGTTTCCCTCAGTGAGGCACTGGAATACATCAGAGCCAGGGCACCGACTTTGTGCCACTGTTTTTGGGCTATTGCTGCAATGCCCTGTTTTCACTTACAATAAATACTCACTGGACATTTAAGACCAATAAACAGGTGAAGACACTGAAATTTGGTGTCTGTCTCAGTAGGTCAGGTGTCTGATGTCTCATTGCACCTGGTACCTGCCCAAGGAAATTGTGTAGCTTGAAGAAAATAAAAAAACCCTTTTCAACTCTGCAAGTTCTCACCCACAGGACTTTGGAGGAAGTTCACAATTCGCTTGCCTGACAGCAGTGGTGCTGCTCCTGTCTCTGCTGTCCTGTCTGGTCCCACAGGTGGAGAGCTGACATCTGTCCCCAACAGCATTTGGCACATCCAAGCTGGGGTGACAAAATGTTCACCTTTCCTGGAAGCACCAGCCAAAGTAGCTGCTGATCCGATCCCAAGGCATGGGGCTGCTCAGAAATGGATTCATTTCAGTTTAGCTCTTTAGAAATCCTTCCAGGAGAAAAATACCTGGGAGCAAAACAGATCAGGAAGAACTTCCATTCCCCCTGGGTAGCCCTTGATAAAAATGCTGGAAGAATGGAGATGAGCCACACACACGTCAAGAAAACAAACATTTCTGAATTTGCACTGAGTGATGTTCATCCTGTCTTTTAACAGTGAGTTAATGATTTGATGATTATCCAGGATACCTGTGAGCAGAGCTGCTGAGATGTTCCCCAGATGTCTTGGGCAGCAAAGGGGAGCCCCTTGGCCATGTGTGCCCTCTCCTGAAGGTGAGGACTTGGCTGAGGAGCAACAGTGTGGAAAAGCACCCAGGGCGCTCGTGGATGCTGAAATGAACCCAAACCAGCCGTGTGACCTGGCAGGAGAGGCGGCTAACAGCAGGCTGGGATGTTTCTGAGGGAAATGATTATTCCCTTCTCCTTGGCTCTCCTTAGACCACAGCCAGGTGCTGTGCCCAGTTTGGTGACCCCAGTACTAAAGATAGTAATAAACTAAAGCAAGGTCAGCCACAGGGACACCAAGATGCTCAGGTCTGGAGCACTCTCCATGTGCAGAGATGCAAGAGGAGGTGTTTCAGAATGATGAAAGGATTTTGGATGGAGATAAAAACAACCTGCCAGTACCTCTGAGGTGGCTGACAGACACAGGCCCTTCACAGTGGTTTGAGGCAAGAGGACAAGAGACATAAACTGTAACAAAAAAACGGCCAGATAAGATGCAGGGAGAAAGTTTCTCCTCATGAGGACAGTCAAGCAGTGGGACAGGTTTCCCAGTGAGGGTGTGCAATCTCCATCTCCAGAGATGTTTCAAGACCCAACTGGATAAAGCCCTGAGCAACATTCTGAGCCTGCTGTGAGTAGGGGGTTTGGACTGGAGACTTCCTGAGGTGGCTTAACCCCTGGATTATCCTGACATCCTAGCACTGATGCTGCCAGTCATGCCTCTAAGACATGGGAAGAATGAGCATGATCAAGGTTTGGCTGCTGCCTTTTTTTCATGTGCACCTCAGGGGTTTTGGAAACATGCTCATGTCCGCTCTCTTCAAAAGAAGCTTCTTCCTTTGCTGTCTTCTGGCAGGAACATAAAGATGAATAAAGTCACATCTCTTTAGGGAAAACTCTCCTCTACTTCGTGATGCCTTTTAAAGCCGTATGTCCCTTTCAACAAAATAATCGTTCATGGCACAGGTCTGGGATGATTCTGATGTCCCCTTTGGATCAGCAGCAACAGTC
>NW_008246064.1:2919827-2925995 GCF_000691975.1 Corvus brachyrhynchos
TCTGCTGGACTGACAGCATCCGTGCACGTGTGTGTATCTGTGTGTGTTTAAGCGCACGTGTGTACGTGGCCTCTTGTGTGTTTGAAGAAAATTGATGGAATTGCTCTGGATTTATATCTTATCGTGTAGGAGGAAAACAAAGCTGCTTGTGTTCAGTGAGTCATTATGGAAATGAACATCTATGAGCCCTCAAGTGCTTGAAACAGGACTCTCCAAAGCTCTTCCAGGAAAATGTTTGCAGTGCTGAGCAGTGCAGACCACGTGTGTGCCAACTGGAGTGGGGCAGCAAGTGTGAGCTGACTTTGGATCTGGGCTAATTGCTTACCTCTGACACTATTTAAATCTTTTTTCCCCCTCCTCCTGTGCAATAAATCCCCAGTTCCAGCTAGCAGTGGAGACAGCTGTGCTGCAGTTTCTTGGATGAAGGGATATCAGTTTAGGATTGCGTTTTGGTGCCATCACACTGGCACAGGACAGGCAGAAGATTGGGGGCTGAGCACGGGGTCTGGGGTACCCAGCTCCAGCTGCCAGCAGGGCATCACACCACTGCTGCTGGGCTCTGCAGTGAGAGAAGGTCGTGTGCTCCAGCAAAGGGGCCTGGGGTGGAAAATGTGTTTTGAATGTCGAGATGGAGTCGCTCAGGACAGTGTGGAGCAGGAGGCTGGGCAGAGAAGAGCTGTGAAGGGACAGAGCCATACTCTGAGCACCCTGGTCTCTGGTCAGACTCACTGTCTGTGTGGTGTTGGTACCTACTCCTGCAGACAGCCGCCACAAGGCTTTTCCCTTAGTCCATGGAGAGAAAAAAAGCAATTTTGGGATTGCAGTCTTCTGAGTACTGAGTAACCCTACGTGGAAAGGATGTTGTAGGTTCATGAGTGTGAAGGTTTCACGTAAATTTCTTCAAATTTTCATAGATAAATTCACTTTATTCCCTTTCTCATGTAATGCCATAGAGCTGGAAGAAGCATCTCAGGAGAAACTTTTGGAAAAGAGATAGTATCTGTACATTTACTGATGGTAAAACACGTAGTTAAAACAAAAACCTGCATCACCTGGATGATCCTGTTGGATTGTACAACGGTTTCCTAAGATTCCTAAGGATTGCTAATTTGTGTAGGAGAAAGAAAATCCTTCTGGTTGGTTAATTACCACAGAGCAGTGCTATAGTGACCTTGTGCTCTGAGGGGCCAAAGCTTTAAAGAAGAACTCCTCAAACTTTAATGAGTTTCCCAGATGCTGAGGAGCCTCCACGAGGGCTGAGTGTGCTCAGCACTGCCCAAAGGCTGTGAAAAGACCCTCCTGACACATCTCCCCCCTGCACTCCCAGGCTGCAAGGGCTCCTGTCAAAGGCTGAACCAATTAATTGCACTCTGCTGATTGGCATGTGCCAAACGAGTGATTCAGTCTGCTGAGGTGGGCAAATGACAAATTGCAACGCTGCTGGCGAGGTCACAGGGGGGTGGCCTCAGGGTCCAGCAGGCTGTGTTCATTACTGGCACGGTGCTAATGAGCAGGGAGCAGTGGTTAACATGGCTCTTCCCAACCCTGGCCAGCCACAGCCAGCCTAAAAGTGCACTTCCACAGTAGGAATTCTGTGCGTCCCTCAGCTGGCTTTCCCGGGATTTAGTGGCTGACTCATTCTGACCTTTGCTGGTTGCTGACTTTCAGCCTGGCAGTTCAGCCAGAGGCCAATGGATCAGCAGCCGGGACAGCCCAGGGATCCTGGCACACCAGGGATCACCTCCGACATCAGAAACAGGGATTGCTGCTTCCTAGCATGGCAGAAAAGCTGACCCTGTGTGCAACAAAGCTATGCGGGCCACGAGGGCAGCCCAGCTGCTTGTTGGGGAGATCTGAGGTTGCCATGGTTCTGTGTCTCCCTGCAAGTCTCCTTGTTGAGCAGCCAGGCAGGGATTGGCCTCAGTTCTGTAAATCATAGGATAATTTGGGTTGGAAGGGACCTTTAAAGGTGATCTGGTCCAGCCCCCTGCACTGAACAGGGACATCTTCAACCAGGTCAGGTTGGTCAGAGCCCTGAGCAGGTACCTGTGCTCAGGTACTTCAGAAAGGTCATCAAGTCTAGAGCAGCCTTGCTTTAAGAAAAGGATTGTATAAGCTTTTGGGGAAAAACCCACACACAAATCATAGGATCGCAGAATTACCCCTTTGGGGTGCAGACTTCTCTCAGTGCCTGCCCACAGAGCAGCTAACACAGTGTGGGCTCCTTTTGCAATGTACAACACCAAAATGTGCAAAATCCCGTAACAAACTGACAGGTGCACAGCTCAGTCCACATCTGAAACCCGGTGTACCCATGGATTTGTGGTGAAAATATACCAGGCTCAACTGGCTTTATAAATACCCTTACATGTGCTTGTGGGTTTGTCAGTCTGTATGAACTTCTTTGAAATATTTCTGACAGATCTTCTGCAAATATCACAGATCCATCAAAACACAGAATGGTTTGGGTTGAAGGGACCTTAAATATCATCTCATTCCAACCCCCTGCTGTGGCTGGGACACCTTCCACTAGAAGGAAAGTAGTCCTGGGGTTGGAGAGTGATGTTTTCACTGGTCCTGAGCTACGTCCTGTGCATGCAGGTGCATTGTGTGCACAAAGTAGCTCAGCACGAGCATCCATTAAGTTTGCTTGAAGGTTTTGTTCCAGCTTTGCTGATCTGCATTTTCTCCCTTTAATAAAATTATTCATTTTGCCTGTTTTACAAACTCACTGGTAAAAATCTGTGCCCAGCAATATTCCTCCACATTTGTGCTGTGCTCCAGGCTCACCTTCGCCTTATTAACAGCAGCTGCCTCTCTCATCCTCATGGTTTTCCCCTTCTTGGTGTGCACAGGCTTTCAATATGTGCACATATTTGCTTTGCTCAGCACTGACAGGCACTGAGAAGTTGCTTGCAAAGCAAAAAAAAAGAGAAAAAGCTGCATAAAAACATTTTCTCAAAGCTGCCAACATCATAAATTTTCAGGAACCATGCAGCTCCCTCTCCTGCTGACCCCGTAAAGGCAGGGATGTAAAACCAAGGAGATCCAATCTGCAGCCTCTCCAGCTCGCTGCACTCCCAGGGGTTGGGAGGAAAGCCTCAAGCTTGTGCAGCCCCACAGCTCATCGTGTGACTCCTTCCATAAATCAGCCCTTCCCACACGTTCTGCAGCAATAGGAGCTCCCAGCCACGAGGCGTTTGTGGCTCACATGGGACGGGCTCCTTGCGAAATGATCGCAGCAGTCCCAGCTGCAGCATGAAGCTGAAATGCTGGGCAGTCCGAGTCAGTTAAAAACCAAACACATCAGACCTCCTGCTAAGGATCACATGCCTTCCCCCATCACTTGCACATCAGCATCTTTTTGGGTGGTGTTATTTGTCAGTTGTTCGTAAATGAATCAACAGCCTGAGCTATCAAACCGTCTCAGCTCGATTATTTTACTGTTCACAGACACTTTCATTGGCACGACAGTGTGTGTACCCCTGGAGTAGGCTCATGAATCCCATCTGTGTCACTGCTGAAATGAGAATATTTTGTTTGCCAGGACCAGATTAACATCTGCATCCAGGATCACGTGGAAGGCTCACCTCAGACCCTGCAGAGACCATGCCAAATGTGTGGCTGTTGCCATACAGGGAGCCTTTGGTGTGTGGGATTCAAAACAGGCTTTCAAGAGGTGGGGGTTTCCCAAGTATCTTTTTGCTTTGTGACAACTTCACAGGATTCCTGGCCCACCTGTGTTCCAAGCTAAGGAGAAATCTCAAATCTGCTGCAGGAGCAGGTACCAACAGCTCGATTCCTGCCCCTCTCCAAGGGCAGGTGAAGAAGCTCACACCTCTCCATCAGGATTAGCCTCACTGAGAAGGACAACCAGGCTGAGGTATCCCCATGCATGTGTGTGCTTTCTACATCCCCTGTTTTCTGCGAGGATTAAGCTGAGAGGGGGAAAAAAAAAAAAAAAGAGGAGAGACATCAAAAGCTATAAAATAATTGTAAGGCACACAAAGTGCCAAGGAAAACATTTCCAACTTACAGGGTGGTTTTCCACTGGAAAGCTGCTGGTTTTGGCTGGAGAGCTGAAGGAGGAAAAGTCCATCAAAAGCAACTCTGAGGCTTTCCTGACTCAGCTTTGGGACTGGGATGTGCTGTAACCTCTGGAGCAGGCACGTGGCTGGTAGGCAGGCTGGAAGGAAGTGCCTGCTGTGGAGATGGAGATGGGATCAGCCAGGGCTGCTGCATCCAGCAGTCCTGGGATACATCAGCCCTGTGAGCAGTGGGTGGTGGGGGGATGGCTCCTGTCTGCCCAGCCAGGGAAACCAGCAGAGTTTGCACACATGGAAAACCTCTCCTGTGAGGAAAGGGTGGGAGAATTGTTCAGCCTGGAGGAGAAAAGACTCTGGAGAGACCTCACTGCAGTCTCTCTGCCAGGGCTCCTATATCCAGCAGTCCTGGGATACATCAGCCCTGTGAGCAGTGGGTGGTGGGGGGATGGCTCCTGTCTGCCCAGCCAGGGAAACCAGCAGAGTTTGCACACATGGAAAACCTCTCCTGTGAGGAAAGGGTGGGAGAATTGTTCAGCCTGGAGGAGAAAAGACTCTGGAGAGACCTCACTGCAGTCTTTCAGCACCTAAAGGTCTACAAGAATCCCAGAAAGGGACTTTGGACAATGGCAGGTGGTGAAAGAATGAGAGAGAATGGCTCTAAACTGGCAGAGGGAAACTTTAGATTGGATATTCGTAAGAAGTTTTTCCCTATGAAGGTGGTGAGGCCCTGGCACAGGGTGCCCAGAGAAGCTGTGGCTGCCCCTGGGTCCCTGGAAGTGTCCAAGGCCAGGTTGGACAGGGCTTGGACCAACCTGGGATAGTGGAAGTTGTCCCTGCACGTGGCAGAGCAGTTGGAAATGGTTTTAATACCCTTTAATACCTTTTGCATATGAGATCCCTTGTCTCACCAGAGAATTTTTTACCATTTTTCCATGTGTTGCAGAAGAGATTTTGCAGTTTTGGGGGAATTTATCTGCCTCCTTCATGAAAAATAAGATAAACAGAGCAGGGTTTCACATGGTGCCAAACATGATTTATCTCCAGTCCTCTGTTGTGGTTTATTAGCTAATTCATGCACAGCTTGGATCAAGAGTCATTATGGGATCATGTTTTTCCAGCACAAATACACTGTAAGTAAAGAAAAATTAGCTGTTCACATTAGTGCTCAGCATCAAATTAAAAGGGAATTATTCAAAGGTTTGCCATGAATTAGTAAATGCACAGGCAGTGGCATTTTGGAGTCAGGCACGGCAAAGTTAAAAACCCCTCTTTTGCCTTTTTCACAGATGCACATTTTATTTGTAGCTGTTTGGAGAAATCGGTGAGTTTAACAGACTCGTGGCCATTTCATACTTGTCTAATTCCACAACAACAGTCAGGAGCTTTCAACAAGTGCCCAACTCTCAGATGGAAAAATCCAGGATCCTCATGTCCCAGTACTACAGCTTTTCCCAGATTTTTCTTCCTTTCTCTACTGATCAGGAATATTTGGTTAAATATCTCTATGTAATTGGTCCATCACCAGGTTTTTCAGACTCTAATAACCTACCCAGAGAAGTTCAAGGCCAGGTTGGATGGGGCTTGGAACAACCTGGGGTAGTGGAAGGTGTCCCTGTCCATGGCAGGGGGGTGGAACTGGATGATCTTTGAGGTCCCTTCCAACCCAAACCATTCTGTGATTCCATGACAGTGGTGAAAGGGGCATTAATTGAAGTAACATTTTCCACACTTGTTTTCTTTGTGCTGTTCCTGGCAGAGGGTGTAGCAGTGGTTGATTTTTAAGCAGCCGAAGAGCCCTTCCATATCCCTGAAGCTGGCAGCAGCCTGGGTGAGAAAAGTTCTTGCAGGAAGTTCATCCCAGGGTTTTAACAAGCTCCCAGCAATGTTTGCTCTTCCAGAAAACTGTACCCTTATTACAGAAAGTTGCCCTTTGCCAAAAGTTAACCCCTGGATGAGATCTCAGATATTTTCCTCCAGTCCTTGTTCTTAGCACTCGTGAGAGATCAGAAATGTGGACACCTCGAGATAAAAACTATGAATCTTGTAAACCAGCTTTTTTCAGACCTTTCCACTCTCAGGCACCACTTTGTGGCTGAACTGGACCAAGCCCCAGTCATTCCAG